>NC_083359.1:105680365-105952865 GCF_030254825.1 Meriones unguiculatus
TACATGTAAATTGAAAAAAAAAAGAAAATAAAATATGAAATTTGCAGATAAATGGTTGCAGATATAGACAATCATCTTGAGTGAGGCAACCCAGACCCCAGAAGACAAATATTGTATTTTCTCTTTTATGTGTGGATATTAGTTTTTAACTTTTAGATATGTATATTTTAATTAGATTGACCACAGATGTTAAGTAACTGGTAAAGGACAAGATAGAGAAGGGGGATCTTCCAACAAGAGGAAATAGGACACAGTGTTACAAAGCAAAAAGGTGGAAACTGAATAGGAGAGTTGAATGGGAAGGGGGATGGGAGACCAGAGTATAAGGAAAATATGAAGAAAGGCAACTAGCACTAAAGACCTTTGAGAAGCCATATGGAAACCTACTACTGCAGAAACTTCCTAAAATGTGCATGCATATGAAAAGAATTTAAATTGAGTCACCACATAAAGAGGGGGAGAATGCCCCAACTGGGCATCTTAGGCTACCAAGTAAAAGCCTCTGCTCCAGGAATGGGTTATATCTTATTGAGTCATTTGCCAAGGGAGTTCCATAGAGTCCCCCAAATATCACAGACCACTGCTAAAGCTATTGGTTTCCCCCACAACCTGAGGGTAAGGTCCTATTGCTGAGGATACCACTTACTCACATGTCATCACACAGAGAGAATCTAAGCGGCTGTCCAATAGAAGATCCAGCTGCTGCTGACAAGAGTTCATGGTGCTGGAAGGTACATTGCACTCTATCCTACAGAAGAAAACTTATCACGGTATCACCTAGCTACAAACCCCATGATCTGTAACCGTGTCCTGCCCCCAAAATAAGCTAGTGTGACAGTGGCACAAGTGTTACAGGAAGAGCCAACCACTTTTGAATTGGATGTAAGGCTTGCTCCATGAAACAGAACTCATACCTGACACTGCTGTAATGGCCGAGAACCTGACACTAGATAGCCCATGGGCGCCACTACTCTGGTTCTGCCAAAGGAACATAGCAGTAAATTGACCCCCCCATTGACATATAGTCATACCCAGAGATCAGTGCATCTCTCGGCCCTCATCAGAGAAGTTTCTGCTTGCAGTAGGTGATAACTAACACAGAGACTCACAATCTGACAAAGTGGAAACAGTGAGAGACTTTGGAGCACTCCACCCTGAGTGGACCGTCTTTAGCAAACCACTCATGGCTCAGAAATCTATATGGAAGAGGAAATAGAAAGACTGTAAGAGCCAGAGGTGGTGGATGACTCCAAGCAAAGAGCATCCTCATCCACCAAACACAACAGGAATGATACACACACCAGTTTACAGGGACTGAGACAGCATGCACAAGACTGGCACAAACCAGAACCAGACAAAATCCCAGTACAGGAAAGGGAAAGTGAACATCAGTTTATTTGCAATTGATACCTGCTGGAGAAGGAAAATCAGTTTTCCTCAGTGGGACGACATTGAGCATACCAACCACACTCTGGGAGAGGACACAAACGCAAGAGTTGTTGGCTAATGCAAGAAGTATTCCGTGCTTTGGTCATGTTTTTGGATTTGTTTTTATACATTTTGTCATTAGTGTCGTGGTTGCTTTGATTTTCTTTTTTTCAGAGAGAGAAGAATAAAGAAAGCATGACATTCAATGAGTAGGGAGGCAAAAAAGATCTGGGAGGAGTTGAAGGAGGGAAAAGAATATGATCAAAATATATTATACAAATTTTTCTATTAAAATGTATAAATGAAAGTAAAGAGTAGATATTTTTGAGTGTGACAGCCATAGTCATCAGATGACCTGTGCTGTCATGTGTAGTGCTTATGCATGGCTCTTCAGGTTGAACGGAGCAGCATCAGGATAGGAGGGATAGTGCAAAAATGGGTAAGCGTATAATTATGATGTCAGTTTCTTTCTCATGTCAAATTCCTTAAACTGAGTACCGTACTTATAACAAAATAGCAACACCACAATATAAGGTTTACACCATATAGGTAATACATACAACAACAACTGCATAAAAGTTTGAAGAGCCTCAATGGAAATATGGTCTTTAAGATTAGTACATTACATATGTAGCCAGTAATAACAAGTCCAGGTAGACTAGGAATAAAGATATGAATTGAAATCTCTAGAGAAATCAGTACAAAATAAAACAGTGGATTGGATAGAATGGAATACTCAAATACTATTGGATTAACATAAAATGACTCAAAAAGAGTTAATACATAAGCATGTAGTCAATGACAAGATAGTAAAAAATAACATCACATATACTGATGTTATTACACATTATACACAAATAGAATAACCATTCTAGTTCTAGGATGGAACTTACCAGACAGTAAAATAATACTGATCTATTACCTCTATAATAAAATAAGACTGACCCATCTATACACATTTCATAAATTAAGACACAAACAGACTAAAAGGAAAGTAAGGGGATAGGAAATGAAGTAATACAAAGCCAAGCTCAGAGACAGTGTCGTAACGAGGACTCAGTTCATCCAGAAGACAACAGTCTCCAACGTGTATGAACCTAATACCAAACCTTTGCAAGGAAGTGACACAGAAAGACAAGATTCCCCCCAGACTTGAGAATTTTAGTGTCCTTTCTCATAACTAATCGAGGGAACACACATAAAAATACAGATTTAGGCAATATTCTCAATTTGTTCAAAGTCATCTCCAAATACAGCTGTCCACTAAAGAACACACGATTTTCAAGAATTCATGTACTATACCTACACTTACGAGGCCATGACATATGTCAGTAAAATCATGCCAGTTATACACTTACTAATTAAACACTGATAATAAATACCAGGAAAAGCTTCCAAAATTTGGACGTAGATAACATGTACTTGTATGTAACTTATGGATCAAAAAAGAAATAAAAAGGGAAATTAGAATAAGGTTTTGCTGAATGATAATAAGAACATATCAAAATTAAAGAGAAAATTCTGAGACATTTTCGGGGGATGAGTTTTTGTTTTAAAGCACTGATATTGGGTCAAAGTTCTAAAACCACCCATCTGAGAGGAAAACAAAAAGGACATGAAAATTAAACCCAAAGTAACTAGAAGAGAAATCATAAAGCTAAAAACGAAAATCAGCAAAATATAAAACAAAGGGGAAAAAAATCAAGGAGTCCAAATTTGATTTTTTTTATTCTGTGAGCAAGCCTCTAGTGGAGCTGATGAAGAGGAAAGGGAACGCGCATCTAACGTCACCTCACGCTGAGGAGAGTTTATCACCACAGATCCTCCAGGTCTGTTTTGTCTTGGAGGTTCCTCTAGGAAGTAATACACATGTTCCTCTCTCTGTACTGACTTATTTCTAATGAAACACAAAACATTTCTCCAGGGTGTCACCCATTCCTTCATCTTTTTACATATTATTGTGATAGCTGTCAGTGTGAAGATGTTACAATTTTATATAACAAGTTTATACAACATTGTTATAATTATTTTATGGGATTGTACATCTTTTAAGGATGGCAGAAAAAAAATCACAAATTTATGTGTATAAATATGATAAATTGCCTGTTTCCTGTCTTCTTATCATTGTATCAACACAACTCTCTGCTGTTGTTTTAATATGGATTCAAATTACCGAGTGGTGTCACTTTCAGCCTGAAGAAATTCTTTTAGAACCTCATTTTAGGGAGTTTTATCTGCAGTGGGTCCTTGGGTTTGTTTATGGGGGAATGCCTTTATTTTGCCGTTGGGAGTACGGTTTTGCTGGATATGGGGTCTTGCCGACAGGAGTTTGGCAGACTTCCCTTATCAGCTCTCCGGCCTACATTACTCTGCTGTGAAGTCAACTGTTAACTCGTTTGTGTTTGTGATCTTCTTGTACAGAGGCATTGTTTTCCTTTCACAGTTCTTGACATCATCTCAGACTTCCAACAACTTGTCTCTGCATATATAAGATTTGCTCTAGTGGAAGCACGTGCTGGTTGAGCTTTGCAAATATGAAGATTACTCTCCGCAATTTGATTTGAAAAGGTTACAGTCATTGTTTCACCAAAAGGGTGTTCCTGATTTCTCTCTTCTTAACACTTCCGTTAAACCCGTGTGTGGCACATTGTTTTGCATTTTCCTAAGGTTTGCAAATTTCTTTCTTTTCCTCTGCATTCTCCAGACTGCACAGTCTCTATTGATCTACAAGCTCATTGATTCTTCTGCCAGTCATATATATTGTTGGCCCTTTATTGAGATAACCTTCCCATTTCTCTTATGTAACGTTCAACTATGTAATTTTATTAGTTCTTCTTTTAAAGTAAACTTTTCATTGTAAAACGCATTTAAGACATACAGAAAAACTACTGCCACCACCATGTTACCACACCCGCTTCCCCTTTTATTGGCCCCTAACATTAGGAAGGTACACTGGTTATAATAAATAAGCCAATGTTGACATGAGTCATACTTCCGGTCATCTGTGTGGGTCATTTAGTGGAGAGCTGAGTGTTCTACATAATATCCTACAGCAACTGTGTGTTAATTCTATCTCTCTGGTGCTGGTTATTACTTGTTCAGCTGCTTGTGTTTTTAACTGACACATTTAAGACATCTTTAAGGTCTGTTTCCTATATAGTACTCATTATATGATGTTTCTGCTCAGATTTTTTTGCCCATTTTACCCATCACTTTAGGATATTACAAGTTACCGGTCGAAGTATGCGTTTCAGTCTCCTTGAGCCATCCCTATTATGTGTGGGTATTTTGCAAACTTCCTTTACATCTGGGGCATTTATGCTACCCGCATTTAGCCAGAAGCAAGTGGCAAGGTGCCTTTTCTAGGCACTCCTGCTGAGGTTACGGTGCTGGTCGTGTGGACTGTCTCAACCTCCAGGATCTACAGTGTTTTGTTCTCACTTTCAGATTTCCTGCAGTGGCCCTGGTCAGGGAGTTTATTTATGGTTCAGCCACAACAGACTTCCTACTGAAGTTCTTGGAACCAGTAAGAACACCAAGATTTTTCTGATAGGCTTGCACGTGACATAATCCTTTAAAACCTGTCTCAAGTCTGATTGGATAGGGGGTGTGGCCAAAACGTAGACATGTTCTCATCCTTGCAGATCACAAGGTTGACTCTTTTGAATTGTGTCTGACAGCATGTCCACTGTTTTTCACAAGGGCCTTAAGCATGGAGCATGGTATGCTGCTCTCTATAAAGTCAGTCCCCGTATTCAGAGCTCTGAGACTTGTCGTATAAACCATCTTTTCCTCAGCTGTGCAGAACTTTAAGGTCGTTACACTGTGTCCGAGGGCAGGTGACTCACTTTCTGTTGTGTAACCTGGTTGCTGATTCCGGGAGTGGATGGTGACTGCTGGTCTGTAAGACCTTGTGGCCTGTAAGCAAGGTGGAGCTGGCATGAGATAGGAGAAGGAAGGTGTTATCAGGCCACCAATAAAAACTGGCCTGCTAAAGCTGGTACAGCAATTCGGAGCTGAGAGGGACAAGAAAGCTCAGTTCTAGTTCGCTGGGCCATGCCCACCTGCTAACAGGTCTTGTGCCACAGTGAAAAAGGATGAGAAACGCTAGCGGCTGGTATGGAACCACAGACCTGGGGTGAAAGCTAAGGGAAGGTCCCAAAATGAGAGATAATGGAACAAGATGAAGATCAGACTTTGATATTTACTGAGATGCACAGATTGGCTTGAATTAGTGTTTCTCTATCTGTTACACGCTCGCAATATCTTGGCATGGCTGCTTTACCAGGAAGAGATTGGCAAAGTCCTCCGGAGAACCATTCCCGTACTATTGTATCCACAGATGTGAAATTTCAGTAATGGATGCATTCGAGGATGACTTCCTGCCTATGAAATTGTTTAGACCAAATAAATGAATTCCTTGAAAAACAGAATTTATCAAACAATTATATGACATGGAGCCTATTTTTTCTTTCAATAATATAGTTGGTATAGTATGTTATTATATTTCTTCAAGTGGACTTGGATACTAGTTCTCACAAACATGCTCTGGGGCTGTAGAGATGCCTCAGCAGTTAGGAGCACTGGCTTTTCTTCCAGAGGTCCAAGGTTTGATTGGCAGTGCCTAGATAGCAGTTCACAACTGCCTGTAACTCCTGTTTCAGGGGGTCTGACGCCCTCTTTCAGCAAGGAGGACAGTGAACTCGTATATACAAACATAGACGTGAGCAAATACTCCTACACATATACTATTTAAAAAAAAATTTTAAAGAGCTGCTTAATGATCTTGCCATTTCATTTTTAACTTGGTGGGCACCTTGGAACCAAGATTTTTAGGCCTCTTAGTCAATAAAATTCATTGCAGGACAAAAAGTCTTCTCTTTCTGTATTGTTTTAAAACTTCTGGAGGCTTTATTTGGAGTGATGAAGCAGAACATATATGGTGAAAAGAATAACATCCTAAACTATGTTTCTCTCTTATTAAGAGCATTCTACACATTTAATTTCCTAGCCCACTTCTCCTCCTGAAAAACGGAGTAGAAAATTTCCAAGTTTTGTGTATTTGGTCACCAACCAGCCCAGATGCTCCCATTTCAATGATGTAGACGGTCTGTGCTGAATTGGCATTGACTTTGGGTAGACTACTGCTCTGTTTCTTGGGAGAGATGCCACTTGTGAGACACTAACTGAGGAAAGAACCCTGTGGGTTCCACAAAGCTGCTCTTGCTAAGTCTATGACCTGACTCATTAACAATGATAAATGACAAAGTTGAAGGACAAGAGGCATATTTGGCAGATAACCCTGACATAAGGCAGTGGAATGTTCTAATTGCACTTGGATTGGCCTCAGCCATTCCATGTGCAAAACTCTCTGATATGTCGGGTGCCAAACTGTTGACTTCCCTCTCCAAGAAGGAGCGATCTTCAAAATCTACCTGGCTCCTGAGAGCCAGTAAGTTTAAGCTTGCCAGACTTTCCCTGATGTCAAGCGGCAGCACCAATTCTGGTGTTTAATAAGTCTTTAATAGGATTATTTTCTTTTTATAAATGTCTGCCAAGACTTCCCGTGTTTTATAACTGAATTTTTCATCCATTATTCCAGTCTACTGAGCCCTGTTGAGTCTCGCTTCTGTGATCCAACAGGTAATTAATTTCAGCCTTATACAATCACAGAGTGTGATCAGCATGTCCTCAGAGCCATCAGGCCCTAGTTTTCTCATCCACAAAATGGGAATAATTATAATACCAAATCCAAAAGTTCCCTACCAGTATCAAATGAGTTAATTTGTGGAAATTTTGTAGCAAATTCTCAGTATCTCAAATACCATCGCCATTATCCTTACCCAATGACTTATTTAGAATAAAGAGTTTAAGCTCAGACTAATCCCTACATCCCAGCACCCAAGCAGGTGTAAACTTCCTCCATGGACCAGTGGGCTCGTTATCAAAACTATTTAGCTTTCTTATTTATCCTGTGGCATTACTGCTGCTGGGTAACACCATAGTTATCCTTCTTGTGAGAAAGAAAATGAGAGGTTTTGTTCCACATATCCTCAAATAAGGGGTGACATGGATTCTCATGATAAGAAGCAGATAACGGAAATCTGAACAGGAAATTTGCATTCTTATTTCCTCTGTGAACATCTGACATTCGGAATCTTTAGAGACTCCTCAAGCATTTACTCTTTCTTTATTCTGTTTAAATGAGAACTCCCCTTGTGCTCAATAACTGCCACTGTGTTCAAAGAAAACGAGCTAGGCATGCTTTATCTTCTAGAAGCCTTAAAGTATAAGGAAATGCAGGTAGCCAACATTTTATAGGAAATTTATAACCAGCTGAAGAAGAGGTTCGAGAAGAAGGTTCGGTGCAGCATCCCCACAGACAGGCGCTGGGGCTGACAGACAAGTTAGTGCTGGTGGCACAGGGAACCTGTAGCAGAAGTTTCAGCTGTGTCATGTGAGTATGTTTCTGTTGTAGTCCCAAGTGAGAGATGTGGGAATGCTTTGTCCATAACTGGTAGCAGCCTGGCGTGGTTTTGGCCCTCTGAAAAACATCCTTGTGTGAACTTTAAGAAGGTATAAAAAGGAGCCCACAGACAGAGAGAGATCACTTTGCATCATAACACTTTACTTCGCTTTGCTTCTCTCCTAGGGAAAAGTTCCGGAGAACTCTCTGTGCTGCACCTGCTGCTGCTGTTGCTGGACCCTGTTGCTGCTTTTGCTGTTGCTGGTTTGCTGTTGGTCTGGACTGCTGGTATCCTAACAACAAAGAGTGGAATCGCCCCAAGGAACTATTTCTAAAAAGGTCCACATCCCCTGTCCCTATTATCCTTCTTTCTCTCCTATCTAAGGTTGTTGGGGTGGAAGAGAGGTCCAGGCATTTAGGAGCCCAATGACCCTAACCAGAAGGAAGTAGCTAAAGAGAACTACACCCCCTCTCCCAACTAACCTTCTTTCTCTCCTATTTGGTGTTGGGGTGTTGGAAGGGATTGGGGTGGAGATGGAGAAAGAGACCCGAAAGAAAGAAATAAGTGGTGTGTGTATGTGTGTGTGTGTGAGAGAGAGAGAGAAAGGAGAGAGATGGGATGCAGAAGTAAATGCATGTGTAATGGGATGCAGGGATGAAGTAAGTGTGTGTTTGATGGGATGCAATGGAGAGTAAGAGTGTGTGTGATGGGATGCAGGTATGGCGAGAGGCAGCTGTCGAGGTCACGGAAGTAGCCTGTAGATCTGCGCTTGTGGGAGCCAGCAATGAGAATAGGGTTCCCTGAGCAGCATGTGTACATGTGAGTGTTCCTGCTGGCTGGCTGACTAGACCGCTGAGGTTCTGGAGTTCTGGGCCATTACACGCTGAGAGCAGGGTTATCTTAGGCTAGCTTTTACCACTCAGCCTTTGCACCTGACCTAACATCTGTTTGATGATCGGGAAAACCTTTGGAAAGTTTTAATCTAGCAGGCTACTTCCTTCCAGCAACTCTAAAACTGAGGATGTCCCCAGAAAGTACCTGAAAGCTATGGCAGAGCTTTCTCTGCATTGACTGTAACCTGCTTCCCCAATGTCCTTGTGGGAGATACTGGGCAAGTTCACTGATTCATTCAATCAGGGGAGACGTTAACACTGGACCAGGAGATGGCGCGGTGGATAAAAGCCCTGGCTCTTCAAAGCCTGATGACCTGAATCCAGTCACTGTGTGAAGAGAAGACCATCTCCTACAAGCCGTCTCTCACCCCCACGTGTACACTGTGACATGTCATACTCATGCACACATGTGCAAACAAACACACACACAGAGAAACGGAGAGAGAGAGAGAGATTTTTAAATGTAGCCACTTCTGCTATGAAACATAGCATCCAGAGCAATCTGAGTCTGTACTCCTAACCCGTGGTTACTTACATTTGGCTCAATGAGAATTGTTTTGCATTTCCTTTGAAGCAAGAACTGTGCTTTACCTCAGTCTTAAGAACTGACACTACAAAGGCAGTGATGGTGGGCTGGTCCGAATTAATGAATAATACTGTGTGGTAGTTGAATTGATGTCAAGTTGCTTATTATATGAATCACTGCTTATTTTAAACTGCTTATTAAGAAACTGGAAGAAAATGGTGGCAGACTCCTTTAAGCCCAGCACTCAGGAGGCAGGGGCCAGTGGATCTCTGTGAGTTGTAGGACAGCCTACAACTAGAGAACTAGAGAACTAGTTCCAGGGCAGCCAGGGCTCTATAAAGAAACTCTGCCTCAAAAATCAATTAATTAATTAACAATAAATAAAACAAAGCTTGCGTATTTGAAAGATTGGAAGAAGGAAAGGGAGTCAGGAATGGGGAAGAGTCAAACAGTTCTCTAGACCAAGAAGGCTGACTGCATATTGCTGCGCAGAGTCTCAGTGTTGATCACGGGCATGGCTGTTCTGAGTCTCAGTGTTGATCACGGGCTGCGCTGAGTCTCAGTGTTGATCACGGGCTGTTCTGAGTCTCAGTGTTGATCACGGGCATGGCTGTTCTGAGTCTCAGTGTTGATCACTGGCTGTTCTGAGTCTCAGTGTTGATCACTGGCATGGCTGCGCTGAGTCTCAGTGTTGATCACTGGCTGTTCTGAGTCTCAGTGTTGATCACTGGCTGTTCTCTGAGTCTCAGTGTTGATCACTGGCATGGCTGTTCTGAGTCTCAGTGTTGATCACTGGCATGGCTGTTCTCTGAGTCTCAGTGTTGATCACGGGCATGGCTGTTCTGAGTCTCAGTGTTGATCACTGGCATGGCTGCGCTGAGTCTTGGTGTTGATCACGGGCTGTTCTGAGTCTCAGTGTTGATCACTGGCTGCGCTGAGTCTCAGTGTTGATCACGGGCTGCGCTGAGTCTCAGTGTTGATCACGGGCTGTGCTGAGTCTCAGTGTTGATCACGGGCTGTTCTGAGTCTCAGTGTTGATCACGGGCTGTTCTGAGTCTCAGTGATGGTGACTGTTATGCGGATGTTCTTTGAGACCATGGAGCTCTTATGACAGAAATGTTGTCCCATTCCTGGAAGGTCATGGAAAGTCACCTTGCTCAGTGCAGGCCAGGAGGCCCATGATAGCCCCAGGGACTGTGATGCCCCTAATCCAGCACGTTTCTGGGCAGTGACACAATGCTTATTCCTGTCCCCCTGGCAGCCCACAGTGAAAACTGACTATGTCTCTCCTTTTTGTGGAAGAGCAGAAAGTAAATATAATTTCCATTTTAGTCCTTTTGTATTCGTGTGTGAGCCTTTTTGTTCTCCATACATTGGGGGGGAGGGAAGCTTGGCAGGATGATTAAATCTAGAACTTTTAAAATTCAACTCAACCCACTGTGTGTGTGTGTGTGTGTGTGTGTGTGTGTGTGTGTGTGTGTGTGCATTCACATACGTGTACATGCATGTTCACCTGAGCACTTAGGTTTTTACTGTCGGAGCCATCTCCCCAGCCTATCCTTTATATATTTTAATTTTTTATTTCAGTTTATTTACATCCCAAGGGTGCTCCTCCATCCTCTCCTCCCAGTCCCTCTCTCTTCCCCCTTTCCCTCTCCCTTCCCTCCCCCCAAAAAGGGGATACCCTCATCAACTATCCCCAGCACTTCAAGTCACATCAGGACTGAGCATATTTTCATCCCCTGAGGCCAGGCAAGGCAGCCCTGCCAGGGGGAAGTGATCCAAAAGCAGGCAACAGAGTCCATGTTAGAAACAGAACCCCTCCACTCACCAGGGGACCCATATGAAGACCAAGCAGCCTATAGCCTTCATGTGCGCATGGGGCCTAGGTACAGATCATGCATGCTCCTTAGCTGATGTCTCAGTCTTGTAACCCCCCGTGAAACTGGGTTAGTTGTCTCTGTTGGTCCTCTGGTGAGGTTCCTGTCCCCTCCAGATCCTTCCATCTTTCCTCCAACACTTCCACAGGAGCCCTGGAGCCCTAGCCCTTGCTTGGCTGCAAGCCCCAGCATCTGTCTAGATCTGCTGCTGGCTGGAGCCTCCCAGAGGACAGTCAAGTTAGGCTTCTGTCTGCAAGCATGGCAGAGTATCAAACTCGTGTCGGTGCTGGTTCTCTACCATGGGGTGGACTAATTATTGGTTGGACTTTCCCTCGATCTTTGCTCCTGCTTTATCCCTGCACTTCTTGTAGGCAGGATAATTTTTGGATCAGAGGTTTTGTAGGTGGGTTGTTCCCCTCTTTCCACTAGTCCTGCCCGGCTAGAAGGTGGTCACTTCTGTCTTTGTGCCCCCCACTGGGAGCCTCAGCTAGAGCCATACCCATGTACTCCCAGGAGCCTACCCTGTCAGTGGCCTCTGGCTTGACAAGGAGATGCCCCACCTCAGTTTCTCTTCTTGTTCCCAGCCCTCTCACCCCCACTCCAGTTTTCCCCACATCTGATTCTCACCCTTGTTTCCCTCCCCATTCTATCTCCTGTCCAGTTCCCTCTTCATCCACTTCTGCTGTCTATTCTGTTTCCCCTTCTGAAATCTTCCCTTGGGTGCTCCCTGTTACTTGGCTTCTTTGGGTCTGTGGATTGTAGTGTGGTTATAGGTCTAATATCTGATTATAAGTGAGTACATTCCATGTGTGTTTCTGGATCTGTGTTACCTCACTTAGGATGATCTTTTTAGTTCTCACCATTTGCCTGCAAATTTCATGATTTCTTTGTTTTTAATAGCTGAGTAGTATTTCATTGTGTAATTGTACCACAATTTCTGTATCCAGTCTTCATTTGAGGGACATCTCCGTTGTTACCAGTTTCTGGCTATTACAAATAAAGCCGCTATGAACATAGTTGAACAAATGTCCTTGTATATGCCCAGGAGTGGTATAGCTGGTCTCGAGGTAGAACTATTTCCAGTTTTCTGAGAAAGCGCCAGTTTGATTTCCGGAGAGCTTCAACCTATTCTTATTTCAGGCTTTTATTCTCTTCAGTCGTTGACTTGAGCCACAGCACTTTTTGAAACTACCAAAATAATGAAAATAAAATTTCTTTCATATATAGATTATAACCCAATTAATTTTGTAAGACCTCCCCACTGCAGTGCAGGGCATTTGCTGCTGTGTGGAGCACAAGCTTTGGGTGAGTGAGGGTGTATCACATGCAGGGCCAAGCAGTGCCAGGAACCACTCTGCCCAGTTCTTGCCAACTTCATCCCAGGCTGATTCATTTCAAGAACCCTTGGAAGCATCTACCTTCTTTCAATCGTTGTCACAAAATCTTAATGGTCCCTTCAAACAGAAATGTACCTCGCAGGCCTAGTAACTGACCTACTTGATTCCAACATAGATCATAATAATTTACCAGTGTCACTTACTCAAGAGTCTGATTGCCTTCTTTGCCTCAGGTGCTAGAAGAAAAGGGCTTTTCGACCGAAAGGGTTAAGTGGATTTTATTATAATGTGTTCCTGTTTCATTCGCTCCCTTCAGCTTCTTCACAAAATGTTAATCTAATTGTGATACTATCAGTTTGATGACAATATGACAAGACAGACAAATTTGATTTTATTCTCCACAGAGCAAAGCATATGCTGCTTGGGAGGCTTTGACAGAGAGAAGGACATAAAACAAATGGAGTTCATGAATATACAATTTTTATGGTACACAATGGTGACATCCAGACTTCAGAGACTAGGTGGGTGAGCCCGAGACTTTACTATTGAGATTAATGGGTACGTAAAAAAGTGCCAACAGAGAGTACTACAGTTTATGTTAAAAACGTCGATGTGGATAAGAATAATTTTCTTCTCAAGATGGATGACGCACTTAATGGCTGGGAGACATTTGGGCTCAGTAGCAGAGCCTCCAAAGTAATTTTTTGTTGTTATTGTAAATTATATAATCTTAACTGCAATTATAGTTCTGTTCCAGTAAAGGTCAAGTTAGCACTGCGGATGGTTATGAAGCAAAAATGGAAATTCGTGTATGGATTCCCTTGTTGATCGCTTAGGAATGATTTCAAGTAAGATGATTTTTTTGGTAACTCTATTTCTCAGTTAATGCAATACAGCAAGTAAAGACAGCACACATTAACAAAACACAAATTAGATTTCTCTAAGTAAACACGCATCTTCTAATGGAGTGGGACTGTTGGAGAAAGGACAGTGTGAAGGTTAAAGACACCAGGCAAATGGGGAAGGTTTGTGTTCAAGAAAATCCAGAGGACAAGTGTTAAAAAATTCTTCCTTGGGCTTAATTCTCTGCTTGTAGTTTGGCTTCCAGAACATAAAATCCAACATGGCTCCTGCCCTTGGCTTTCTAAAGTTTACTCTGACATTGAGACTCATCTCACCTCATTGAAAGGCACAGAAATTATTGTCTCCATAGCTGGTTGCTAAGCAGTAGAGTTTGGATCTTCCTGTGGTAATGAGTTTGAAGGGATTCAATCCAGGTCCAATTTTAATCTCAATTTTTTTTCTTTATTTCACAAAGAAATGTAAATGCCAAGCTCACAATATGAAATATGTGAATGTAGACTGTGCCAAACTTTAAAGTTTTCTTTATTTTAATATAGTTCCTGAAATCAAAGCTCTACAACAATATACTTAGAATTAATTGCGGCAATGTGTCTTGAGAGATTACATTTTAATTATGTAATTTCTATCTACCGAAACTTTCTTGTGGTTCTGACTTATGAGAAAGTTTACAGGCTACATTGATAAATAGAAAGAACCACACTGACCTTTAGACTTTAAAGGTCGTCTATGACTGCAATCACAGTCTCTGCTGCAAGTTGCCAGTCCCACAGTCTCTTAGGAAAGGCTAACTCTCCTGCAGAGTCAGCGCTCATGTACCCATTCTTGCTCTCTTTCAAATTCATGGCCTCTGTTGTAATTCATTGTTATTACATGAATATATATATATATATATATATACACACATAAATAACATATATATGTTCCTAAATATATAAATAAAATCTTCTCAGTCTGTATAATGTAATCTGTCTGTTTTATGGTATTGAATGACCAATTGGTGTGCTCTTCCCTCGGGAAGACTATTTCTTTCTACTTTAAGCATTCCTCGTTGCCTTTGTGTAGGGTTGAGGCCCCAACACCTGTCCACTTGAGCATGTCTGTTGTTGTCCTTGTTCAGCTCATTCTTAGGTAATAATGTTGGCAAGATGGAGAGTGAGTGGTGGGCAGGAGCACTGTACTGCACGTATGTATGAACTTTTCAAAGAATACATAATTATTTAAAATGAATGGTGGAGACAAGAGGAGAAATACATTGCTCTGATGTTGTGGCCACAGCTGGGTGTTCTGAACTTTAAATAAGCTACCTGGCACTTTTGTGAACAATTCTATCAAGTAGTTGTCATTACAGCTTTTTTTTCTTTTAATTTTAAAGAGAGAAAACTTAAGTAGAATGTCAGTTTTGAAAACGTGATAAGGCCAACTTAGGACTCAAGATAAACTTTAAAGAAATCCTGAGATAGTTGCAGAATAACTCTCATGAAAATCTGTCTGACATTTTTATTCTAGCACGACTCTCAATCAACACTTTACCTACTGTATGAGCTAGCAAAAGGACACTTTAAGTCCAGCGCAGATCATATCACCCCAGGTCTGATAAGATGGGACACAAGATGCAGGCAAAGGGTGACTCTCTGCTAAGTGAGGCTGGTAAGAGGTTTGGTGTGGCATGTTCAACGAGAGTCTGGTGTCACTGTGTGACAAGATGAAGAGCTACTACATGGAGGATACATTGGCAGTGGGGTCCATGCGTCATGGTGTAGCTCTGTAATTTTTGAGCTCTGGACCGTCCTATGGCATCAACTTCTTCCTCATTGCAAACTGTTGCCTTGACTCAGTCATAGAGGATTGTTTGTCAAGTCACACACACACACACACACACACACACACACACGTAAGTTATGCACGACCACACACACATATATTGAAGCCCACAGAGAACTTCCTATAAACATATCTGCACATATATTAAGTAGCATTATTTTTTTCCAATGTGAGGATTAAAATAGGTTTTAAAAAAACCTGCCTTTTTGTGAGCACGTTAGCAGGCCTTGTGCTAAACCAACTGAATTCTTTCAGCTCAATATTGTTACCCCAGAAATATGTGATTAGATAGACAGATTCATATACAGATAAACACTTGATCATGGAGCAATCTCTGCCCCATCTAAGTTCACCGTTAACTGAAGATAAATCAATTTTATTAAAGCATAGTTTTCCTCGTATTACAAAGATGGACATTTTATTGAATTCATGTAATGTAATCTCAAGCCAAAGGTGTGTGCTGTTTATGAGTATGTACGTGTGCATACACATGCAGACACTTACATAAATATCCTGATGATTGTGAACTAGGCATTTTGGATGGTCTCCGTTGTGGCAGGCCTCTCACCACACTTTGTGTCACAGGCCCAGCTCCCTGTCGCTCGGTGTGGCTTATTCCACAAAGGCATTTCCTTTCAGCTGTGGACTTGCACTGTGATGTGACCGACCTCAGTTTCCAGTGTGAGAGGTTTCTAGCAGGTCATTGTGAGTTTCAGCCCTATCCCGGTGGGATGCTGGAAACTTGGCTCTGTGAAGACAGAGCTAGTTAGACACGGTTCTCTTGCTTCTTATGCACAGTTTGAGCCTGCCTGATGGTGATGCCTCTTTCCTGGAAGAGAGTTCCTACCTTCTTTCTGGTGTCTAAAAATAATAAAAATGGTCCCTGCTTCATTGTGTTGTCTTTTCTGTGTCTCTGTTAGAGTGAGCAATCATGGGTTTCATACTCTGCGTGGGAAGTGGCTAGTGTGAGGTCCTTGTGATGTCCCTGTGGCATTCAGTGGGTCATTAGAAAGCAGTTATGTGAAGCAGGCATTATCACTGACTACAGGGAGGAGCTGGAAGGGGCTTAGAGAGGTGGCAGGGACTGGGAGAGGTAGGATGGGTGCGAGGGGCTGGGAGGGGCTGGAAAGAAATGAGAGGGGCTGGGAGGGGCTGGGGGCAACATGGGGGCTGGGAGGGACTGAGAAGGGTGATTGAACTTCCTGTGAGAAGGTCCCACATATATTTCAAATGGATTCTAAATAGATTCCAAAATAATGCATATTTCTGCTAAGTGAATAAAGCAGAGCGTGAAACCATGCTTTCAGATCCACCAAGATGTGAAAAGATCCATCATTTACTCCTGCTGCCATACAGCCTTCTCTGCAGCTCCTTCTCCATCACGGTGGATAGCACCTCTGAACTGTAGGCCAAGACAGCCTCTCCCTCTCATACACGGCTTTTATCAGACATCCTTCACGGCAACAGGAAATTTAACTAAGACAGAAGCCGAGCGGGATGACTGCTGTGCCCAATCTGTGCACACAGGTCTTGGGTCTCCGAAGCTGCTCTGTGGGAGGAGAAGTAGGAGGCCGTAGGTGGAGTTTGTGGGCTGCTGTGGTTTAAGCTCAGAAGACTGGAATGGGAAAAACAAAAGCTAGAAGTTTCAAATAGAAATAAGGACTCTTTCAGAAATGGGGCTTTTTGACGTTGCTTTTTGGCAAAGAATCCAACTACATTTCACGCATGTCTTGGAATTTTGAGTGAGACTGAATACAAAAGCAATGGATTGAGCTAATTTGGTGGAGATTTCAAGACAGCACAAAATGCTCAGGTTTTAACATAGTGGCTGCCCACTGCTTTTAAACGGACTTAAAATGAGCAGTTTGTTGAATAGACATGTGAAAATAACTGCTGTGAGCAGGAAAGGAGAATGGATGTGGTTAAGGCTCCAGCCAGATCAGAGAAACAAAAGTCACTGAGTTCAGACTGGGAACAGTGAAAACAGCTTGATCACGAGAACAGAATACTGGTGCTCAGAACTGTGTAATTAAGCCTCAAATTTGCTGATAAAGGGTTTAAGACACAGTGGATCCATGCGGAATATTCCATTTATTTGGCATTTTAAAATCTGCAAAGGTATTATTATAAATCTTTAAAGATCAATCATCAGGACACAAGGGATCTTCTTTGTGAGTAACGTAGATACTCATTTTCTTTGTGGTGCTGTTGGTTTGGGGGATAAACATGATGTCATTGATTTTCTTGGGGTAGACACAACGTCAGAGCTTATTGAATCCTGTCTATTAATGTATATGTTGAACTATGTTTTATGGCACATGAATTTTTATCTCAGTGAGAAAACAATAAAAGATTTCATTAAGATAAAAGTTGCTATGAGTTCAAACAAACCTAAGCCAATAGACCATTCAACAAAAGCAACATGAAGCAATTTGCTTGGGTATACTTTGCTCCTTGAACTTAAAAAACAAACAAACAAACAAACAACAAAAAACACCTACCCATTAACACTTTGCCAATACTTTTTAACTACACAGTTTTCATTTTCAAAAATCTGTAAGATTAGTACTTAAAACATTTGTTTTTTGATGATTCCATACATTTATACAATATATCTTGATCCTATCTGCCCTTATTTCCTCTTCCCATTCCCTCCAGACATCCTGTAACACAGCCCTTCCCCACCCGCCTGTTCTCTTTTCCCTCTCTTTTTTAAAGGAATGCCCTGAGTTCTATTAGTGCTGACTATCTCGCTGGCTTGATCTTGTGTAGGTCTTATGTCAGTAACCACGGCTATGGTGAGTTCGGGAGAGCGTCGGCCATGCTGAGTCCAGAAGACAGCATTTCCCAGCACTCCTCCCACCCTCCACCTCTTCCACTCAAGCGTTTACCACTCCCTTTAAAAAGCAGAGTTGACCAACCCTTTATCTGCCAGAGGACTCATATCCAGTATATATAAAGAACTAAAGAAGCTGAAAAGCAGCAAACCAAGTAATCCACTTAAAAAATGGGGAACAGAGCTAAACAGAGAATTCTCTGTAGAGGAATACCGAATGGCAGAGAAGCACTTAAAGAAATGCTCAACCTCACTAGCCATTAGGGAAATGCAAATCAAAACAACGCTGAGATTTCACCTTACACCCATGAGAATGGCCAAGATCAAAAACTCAAGTGACAACACATGCTGGAGAGGATGTGGAGAAAGGGGAACCCTTCTCCACTGCTGGTGGGAATGTAAACTTGTACAACCACTCTGGAAATCAATCTGGCGCTTTCTCAGACAACTAGGAATAGCGCTTCCTCAAGATCCAGCCATACCACTACTGGGCATATATCCAAAAGAGGCTCAAGTACACAAAAAGGACATTTGCTCAACCATGTTTGTAGCAGCTTTATTTGTAATAGCCAAAAGCTGGAAACAACCCAGATGCCCCTCAACTGAAGAATGGATGCATAAATTGTGGTACATCTACACAATGGAATATTACTCAGCAATGAAAAATAAGGAAATCATGAAATTTGCAGGTAAATGGTGGGATCTGGAAAGGATCATCCTGAGTGAGTTGTCCCAGAAGCAAAAAGACACACATGGTATATACTCACTCATATAGACATACAACATAGGACAAACCCACTAAAACCTGTGCATCTAAAGAAACTAAGCAAGAGAGAGGACCCTAACTAAAATGTCCAATCCCCATCCGGAAAGGCAAAGAGGATGGACATCAGAAGAAGAAGAAAACAGGAAACAACCTAGGAACCTACCACTGAGGGCCTCTGAAAGCCTCTGCCCTTCAGACTATCAAAGCAGATGCTGAGCCTGATGGGCAACTGTTGGGCAGGTGAACGGAATTTTAGGTAAGAACTGGGAAATAGTAAGAGCTGGAGAGGACAGGGTCTCCACAAGGAGAGCAACAGAACAAGAAAATTTGAACACAGGGAACTTCCCAGAGACTCATACTCCAACCAAGGACTATTCATGGAGATAACCCAGAACCCCTGCACAGATGTAGCCCAGGGCAGTTCAGAGTCCAATTGGGTTACATAGTAATGTGAAGAAGGACTGCCTCTGATATAATCTGATTGGCCTGCTCTTTGATCACCTTTCTCTGGGGGGAGCAGCCTTACCAGGCCATAGTAGAGGACAATACAGCCACTTTTGATGTGAACTGACAGACTAAGATCAGAAAGGAGAGGAGAACCTCCCCTATCAGTGGACTTGGGGAGTGGCATGCAAGCAGAGGGAGGGGGGAGGGTGGGACTGTGAGGGGAGTAGGGAGGGGCTTATGGGGGGATGCAGAATGAATAAAGTGTAATTGATGAAAAATTTTTAAAAAAAGGGAAAAAAATAATTTAAGAACCTTAAATGACTTTCAAAAGTGGAGGAAAACATGGAGTTAGTCAATTGGCATGGAGCACGTCTCGCCCCTGGAGGCAATGGTCTCCTGAACCTACTCAGACCTCGGACACCACCACTGCCAGTTCTAGAACTGATGCAGGATGTTTCAACGAGGGGGTTAAGGCTTCTCATAATATTTCCTATAAGCCCACACCTGTTTGTCTATATCCCCCATTTTTATTCATTATTAGCCAGATAGAGCCAAGTAATTGTGGTAATGATACTTGCTTTTTTGCCCAATGCTGGAATGCTAGTAAATTTAGGTATGCCCTGGTTACTTGCATGCCTCACTGGGTGCCTGTGCCCGTTGATGCCCCTCACGCTATGACTCTCTTCAGACAGAAAAGGGATTTTGGAACTACAGCCACCATTGTTACTACCATCTCATTGGCGGCTGTTGGAGCTACCACTGGGGCATTAGCCATGGGTCATACTGGGCAGACTGCTCAGACCCTGAGTAATCATTTAGCCAATGTAGCTCATGCCTTAGTTGTACATAAAGGAATTAATGCTCAACTAAAAGGAAGCTTGATGGTGTTCAATCAGAGGATTGACCTCGTGCAGGAGCAAATTGATACCCTATGGCAAATCGCTCAACTTGGCTGTCAATGAAAATATGCTAGACTTGAGTCACTAGCATATAACATGAGAATTTTTCCTGTGCTGCAAATCTGTCTAAACAATTGTCGAGCTATATTTTAGGTAATTGGACTGGAGAATTCGATACTACGATGGAGCAGCTGAGAGTGGCCATTGTCACAGTAAATTCTACCAGAGTGGACGCAGGACTAGCCACAGGATTATCATCATGGATTGCTGCAGCCATGAATCATCTGAAGGAATGGGCGGGCATGGGAGCGTTAGCAGGCCTTCTGGTGTTGGTCTCCTTGGTTTGCCTGTGGTATATATGCAAGATTAGAGTCTCACAACAGTGTGATGCAGCCATGATCATTCAGGCCTTTACAGCCATTGAAGCAGGACATTCGCCCCAAGCGTGGTTGGATACCATAAAAAGCTAAAATGTTACGCTCAGGATGCGAGGCTAAGCACTGCACTCAGGGTCAGCCGCTTTCGACCCAGAGAAGAGCATGTCTGATTGCATGTGGGTTGGTACCCCAGGTCCCGCCTCTGAGAAAAAGGTATCAGACAGGTCTGATGCTCTGTGGGTGGATGACACCTAAATGAACATCGGTACAAAGTCCCTATTTATTTCTAATATCAGAAATCAGACCTCTACTCTTGCCTCATGCATCTAAAACAAAAAGGGGGAACTGTAGAGAGCTGCGGAATGCTGTGCCTTAAAGATGGAGCTGGTTTCCGCCTTCCACCTTCCCGATGGTGAGTGCTCTCTGTCACAAACAATTCCACATTTGGCTAAGGCTGAGGATCTGGCTTGCTTCCATGTATGTGGACCTATCTGCATTGCCCACATGGCACGCTGGGGTTGGCTACCCAGAGGCTATTTAAGCTGTGGGCTGGCTTTCCCCAGGGTCAGATGATTGTTCAAGGTTCCTGAATAAACTGCATTGAAAAAAAAAAAAAAAGAAAAGAAATTAAACTTATTTCTCATCATCAAAAAAAAAAAAAAAAAAGCAGAGTTGACGAACCCATCGGCTGCTGCCAAGCGGGTTGCTCACACTGACAGTCACCATGACGTCATAGCACACTGCAGAGAGATGGATGTGAGGGACCAGGATACCTCAGAAGAGGATAGTATGATTTAGTCTAAATTGCTGCACTGCCAAAGCACTAATGGTCTCCAGAGAAGAGGAAATAAAATTGTTTCAATATATTTCATTATGATCTGATTGCAAAAATGAGTAATCACTTTAAAACATCGAGACTTTCTTTTTTTTTTTTTTTCAAATGCTAATGGTGCTTTTCCCTAAGAACTCCAGTGTCCTCCTGACTGTTAATGAAGCCTGGGCATGAGAGAGCAATCACTTGACCTCACTGTTTCCTTTGGTTTCCTGGGCACCACATCTGCTTGTTTCTAAAACCACACTGTAATTTCAGGGAACATGTGTGAACTGCATTTTTGCAGTAGGATATGTTGTCCCGAAAGTCCCTGGCCAGCATCATCCAGGCAGCAGAGATCCATCAGATGGTGACTGTGGCAGATGGCAGCTTTTGTGGAGATCTGGCGACATACGGTCTGCATTCACAGTGCCGAGGCCTCCTTGTCACCCTGTGGCTGATTGCAGCGACAGCCCCGGTCTCTCAGCCTCTGCTTCGTGATGCCCAGATCGGTCCTTGCAGCCCCCTCTACCGCGTGTGACACCCCTTCAGAGATCGCATGTCATACACAGGCGTGTGCTGTCTATTGCATGCTCTTCCCTTTCCTATGCCTCCTCATCTACTCTTAGCAACGCACCTATGTGATGCTGGACTCCGGTGACTTCTAACTACTGATGAGTTTCCAGCCAGCTTGACTATGAGTGTGCAGGTGATCTGCACCCTGGACGGCCAAGCAGCATCACACTGATGCTCTCCAGTCCTCATCAGATAGCACTGTCCCCTTCTATCTTTGCTCCATTTCTTTTTTCTTGCCAGGACACGGGCCTTAACCTTCTTCCCTGACTTCCCTACATTCCCTGCTTTCTTCCCTCTTGCTGAGGTCCACTGCTTGTTCAAGCCCTCCACCTCCTCCAGGAAGCCGTTCTTAACCTGGTTCCTCCCAGATCTGAGGCCATCTAGATGTTTTCATTAGTGTTTCTCTTAAGCACTCCAATGCCTTATGTCTTATGTCAGCCTTAATATGTATTATATATTTACATATATTATATATCTATATATAGTATATAAATATATTATATGTTTATATACATATTAATATATTATGCAGTATATTATATAATTATTTATTATATATTTAGTATATAATATATGATATATTACATAATATATTTTGTAACATATTTTAAATAATATATATTTCCTAGGGTAGCCTTTGTAAGCTTAAATATTAAAATTGATCCTTATATTGAAGTGAATGACTGTGAGAAACAAGTTATAATCCATTCATTTCCAAACTTCTTTTTAAAATCTTTATTTGTGTGTTATGGGGTGTGTCTGAGTGTGTCTGTGTAGTTCTTCCATCAGGTGGGTCCCAGGGAGCGAACTCAGATCCTCAGGCTTGGTGGCGAGCATCACCGAACCACTGACTGGATCATTTGATTTTATGTCCAAGTTTCCATGACTCTAAATCTGAAACTGACCTCCTGAGCCTGGCTGGAGTGTGTGTGATTCTCTTGGGTTCAGTGGGCTTCCTGTGTGGGGTTGGCAGAGTTCAGGTGCTCTGGGGGAGTGCTATAGCCCCAGAATGCCTTCTGGCCTGCCTCGAGGGAGGAGAGCATCTTTCTCCTTCAATGAGAGCATGGCACCATAAATGTGATTCAGGTGCCCTGTCTCAGAACACAACTGTGCAGCGAACACCAAGTGCACAGTCTGAACAAGCATTTACCTCCTAATGAAAGATATCATCCTGTCCCCCTGATTACAGTTGGTTCTGCGAAAAGATAGTTCTGGTCAACAGAATGCACGCTGTACTTTCTTGAAATACCATGTACTGTGCTAATGAGCATGCATTGTTAAAGCAGCAGGGTGCTTAGCCCAAGAGAGACCTCAGGCTCACAACCTCAAAATCCGATTCATTTGCTCCAAGGGCCATGCACATGCTTCCATTTCTCTGAGGCCGCTAAAACGAGAGTGTGTCTCCATTTCAGTTCTGCTCCATATAAATGAAGCCGGTGTGGTGTAGCCCCTCAGAACCTTCCAGGGTTCGAGGGTGGGTAATATCTTTAGTGGACGCGCTGGAATTCATTCTTGCCTCATTTGCTGAGCGCTCTGTCATTAAAGTGTCATTGAGAACTGACACCACTTAATTTGGAGCAGCGTCCACTTCTCGTTCGCAGCAAGAGCACCTCTAAACGGAGAGGCGTGCACATGGCAGAGAGGGGGATATTTTTACACCTCGCTCAGCATTTTATCTAACAAAGCGGCCTCCCAGGGAATAGAGGACGACTCATTGCAAAACCAAGCTGTCCTCTGAGGCTGGCAAGGCTGCAGACTGCAGGCACCTGCTCTGAGGGGCCTGTCATGAGTCCACTTGCAGGGACATTATCTAGGCTGTGGTGTTGTCCTACCCCATCAAAATATCCTTGGTCTTTAATTTTGGGTGTGGTCAAATTAGGAAAGAAAGAAGAAAGGAAGAAAATGGCTTTAGAGATCAGCTGTCCCCTGCAGGCCAGAGTGGAACCTTTTTACCTCTTTGCAAATTACAGAGCTCTGGAGAGTTCCCCCCTATTAATTGCATAATTGCTTTTCCTGCCAAAGTAATTTGAACCCTTGGGGGTTAAGAAAATCACTTACTGTGAAATAGTGGCAATTTTTAACCCATTCAGCTGGCATTTCTTTGCCTAATTAAATGTTAAAGGGGCTCTCATGCTGCCCAGGGTGTGTGGGTTTCTGTAGCTGCTCAAATCTCTGCTCTGGGAGATGAGAGTGTAACCCTGACGGAGACATTACCCTCAGCGCTGCACATCCTGGCTGTTTGCATTGCTCTTTTGTGCAGGAGAAAACCTTATTTAAGCATTGGCTGATCTGTAATATTTGTGTCTATCTGTCTATCTGTGCATTTAAAAAAAAAAAAAGCAAAAGCAAAGCCATCATCAGTTTTAGAGAATATTTGGCTGCTAGGAAATCGCTGCAAGCTGGCTCTTGGAGCCGATCAAAGGCTTTTCATGGAAATCCTAGTTGTTACCCTAAGATATGAAAACTTGGGCCTAGAGGCTTCATGACTTCTCCAAGGTTACACCTGAAGTCAACTTCCAGATCCCAAGTTATCTATCCCTGCCTTTCCTTTTGGTTTCTTGCTTTAGTACAAGCCACATTGCTCCTGTTGTGAGCAGTTTGTGAGAAGCAATTTAGTGCACAGGCTTATAGTTCTGTACAGTAGATGCTCTAGTTTGCCGTAAGCTATAAAATTGACCTAGCACAGACACTCCTTTCTCAGACACTGTTTTATTGCTTTGAAAAAGTGGGGTCCGGCTGCTCCATGGGCACAGACTGGCATGAGAAACATCAATCTACAATGATTTTTTTCTTCCACATACCATCTAGATACAGGGCTTGCTCCCTGTTTAATTTCACAGATTAACTCTTTTAGTCATTTCTACCTCCTTTAGAGTTTGTCTTCACTTCATCTTTCCTTTGCCACTTTTAGTCCCACTGTCCCATATATTATAGCAGCAGATAAAACAGTTGACAAAAATCGCATAAAGTTTTTCCAAAATTAAACCAAGCCCTTCAGACAGCTTGCATGCGTCAGCTGAAAAAGTAAGGCTGTCCTATTATCGCAATCAATATTTATTTTCTCCTAAAGAATCTTGTTGCTACAAGGCCTGAGGCAGTAGGTCTATGGTAGAGCACACTTGTCTTGCATTCACAAATCCTTGGGCCGGATATTAGGCATAGCCAAAAAGAAATTATGGAACCAGAAATAAAATTTCAGTGGGTGTGGCAGAGCATGAGGTGAGAACTGGTGCAGAGGAAGGGAAGGATGTGGGGGCGCGGGGTCACTCTGTTTAGATGCATTGCCAAGCCAGCCCTTCGTGGAGGACCTGAGCTCCCCAAGAAGGCATGGCGTCAGGGCGTCCAGGAAAGAGGAGACAAAGCAGGGGTCAGATCGGATCAGCATCTGCTTTTGTGTGCTCTGCATGTAATGCCAACCCCTGGACACGGAAGTCCAGCCGTTCTTTCTAAAAATCCCAGTTATTCTTACACGTCCTTCTTTCATACCATCTCAAGCCACATTAGCAACTGTAAATGACATGCGTGGGGGTGAACTTTTCAACTGACTTTAGGCTGTTTCTGTTACAAATACATTCTCAGCACAAACAGTCGTTATTCACCCTGGCAATTTCCTGACCTTCTTTAGGGCGCAGCACCGTATCATTAATCCAGGCTGAGTGGCGCTCTGAGCCACGGTGCTCCTTTGTGCTCTTGTCATCCAGGTGATCTAAAGTAAACGGGCCCACCTTTCCATCTGGGACTGTCAGGCAGCCCTGCTATGCCGGGGACAAGCCATGGCCTTGCTTCTAACTCACTCCAGGTGTCCACCCAGAACAGGCATGATGTGAGCATATGTGGAGTTTTAAAGAAGAGATGGAGGGAGTCCAGCGTGTGGTCTGGGGTGTTGCAGAGTTGTGTGGGACTCATGGGAAGCAAAGCAGCGGAGGCCAGACTATGGAAAACCTAAGGAACTGGCTTCGAGAATAAGACTCAAGGGGCAGAACACAATGCGAACAGATCTCTGGGGTCTCCCCAAAGTGAAGTAGGGATGAGGAGGCCGGCGGCAGAGTTGCATGGAGACAGCTGCCCTGCGGTACAGAGCGCAATCAGAACAGTAGGAGTGAGTGCTAAAGGCCATGGAGCTGAGACCAGTCTGCCTCCCCCTGGATCGCCATGCGAGAGAAGTCACGGGCCTGACTGACTGCTGGACTATGAAGAAAGAGATATATTTTCTAAAACTTAGAAAGCAAGAGACCTTTGCCTCCTGAGGGGTTTATTTTTATTTGTAATGAATTTGAGATGCCTTTGTAAGAGTCAAGAAGTGAAGTTCATAGCCAAAAAAAAAAAGAGTCTAAGAAGGAGAGAGGATTCTAACTCTTCTGCATAGAGAAGTCTGGTCTTTAGGGAATTTAACATCACTTTAGAGTGACAGACAAAGCATTAGGAAAAGCATGGAGAAGCAAACAAGAACCAAGCCTAGAGCATCAGAGGTTAAGCAGGGAGAGTTCTAAAGAGGAGAAGATGGCCAAGCTGCTAAGAACTACAGGAATTGTGGGATAACGGAGGGAATCCAGCCACTCACCTGAGAGGAAGTGGCAGATGTCAAAGGACAAACCCTCATTTAAAAGCTGAGCTAGATGAGGCCCAGCAGCCCAAAGGCTAGATAAGAAATACAGACAAGAGGTTTACTTTAGCCTATGGTTCTGAATGATGAGGGGCTTGGGTGATGGTGGCCTCCTTGCTGGAGAGCTGACATATAGTGAGAGGCAGCACAGGACACCAACATATATATATGGGGGGGGTGCCCATGCTTAGGTGCTAGCTAGCCTCTCTCTTCTTATGAAGGCACCAGCATCTGGGTGTGATGGCCCCACCGTCATGACCCCAGTCTAGACCTGCTTACCTCTTCAAATGGTGCCACCTCCACTCTGGAGTGGATCGGATTACCACTTTCTTAATATCCTACAGTGCAGATTACATTCCTACAGGTGGTACAGAAAGACAAGCCCTGTATAAACCAAGATGTTCAAGAAAATCCTCGCAGGGAGCATGAAGGAGCCTGGCAGAGATGGGAAGGAGGAAATGGAGTATGAGCGGTGTTTGAGGGAGAGAGCTGGCTTGTTCTCATGGTGAGATTAATGATCAAATCACGAACAGGAGAGAGATGATAGAGCAAGGCCTAGAAATGGCCAGTCATGTGAAGACAGAGGCCTGGGTGGATGAGGGTGGCTATGAGGAGCGAAAGTGCCAGTCTCTTGGGAATTTGTAGTATGTGATGAAAAAGGGAGGCTGACCAAAGGGAAAGCCGAATAGCCACATGCGAAATAACAAATCTATAGCTCTTGTCTGGCACAAAAACTACTCAAATGGAGCAAAGACATTTTCATGTAAGTCCCGAGTCTCTGATACTGTTATGGAAAATATGTCAAGACCTACACACAGGTAAGGAACTTAATGAAAGGATTAAGAGGAAATAATACCAAGGATTCACAAGTGGGATTGCAAAGTTAAAAATCATAGCATGTAAAAGGATTAGTCAGCAGAGATCATCAACCTTAAGGCAGGAAATCCTTTGCCACCTTCCATCAGACAAGAGATTAGAACTTAGAATCTATAAAGAACTATAAAAATTGAACACCAAGGGCTGGAAAGATGACTCAGTAGTTAAGAGCACTAAATGTTCTTCCAAAAGGCTAGATTCCTGGCACACAGTGGCTCACAACCATCTTAACTTCCATTCCAGGGAGCAGACGCCCTCTTCTGGCATGCTGGGTACCAGGCACATAACATCATTCTAGACACATGAAATTAAAAACAAAAAATAAAAACCAACAGACAAATCATCCAGCCAATGAATGGGCCGGTGCACTGAACAAATGATTCTCAAAAGAACAAATCCAAAGACAAATACATAATTTTAATGTTCTACTTTGATATTACATATTACCCAAGGTAGAAGGAATATCATGGAGAAAAAAAGAAAAAGATACGAAATGTTGCCAAGCGAGAATGAAAACTGCAGCCTCTATGGAAGTCAGTACGAAGGGGTCCTCAAAAAGCTCAAGATAAAAGCACCATGTGTTCCAGACATGCTACTCCTGAGTATAGACCAGGACTCTCTCAACACGCCACAGACACACTTGCTCATCCATGTGTATCGCTGCCCTACTCAGAATAGCCAGAAAGTGGGACTGACTTAGATGTCTACTGACAAATGAAGAAGGAGGGTGTGGTCCATACACACAATGGAATTTTACTCAGCATTAAAGAGGATAATATGACATTTTCTTGAGGGAAAAAATGGTTGGAACTTAAAACTGATGTGTTAAGTGCAGTAAGATTCAGAAAGATAAATAGTGCATATTTTTCTCAAATAAAGAACTTAGATGTGTGTGTGTGTGTGTCTGTGTGTGTGTGTGTGAGGGTATGAGTAGAAAAAAGACTATTAGCACAGAGGAAGAAATCTTAACAAAGGCGAGAAGTGGGATAGAGGGGGTAGTGGGACATTTATAACATGAACGAGGGATGGGTGGAGGACACTGGAGATGGGAAGGGACCAATGAGAGAAAGACATCTGGGGGGCTATGGTAACCAAAAGAGGAGGGGGAGCCTGGGGAGAGGCTCAGCGTGCCCTGGAGACACTACTACACAAACTCTGGCTCCTTGCCACAGCATACATATAGTGGTTTCCAGTCACCAAGCGTTCCGGAATGCTGGTGAGGTGGCCCGGGACATAATGAAGCTTGCACCAAACTAACAACTTAAGTTCTAGCCCCAGGACCCATATGTGGAAGAAAACTGACTCCTGCAAGTTGTCCTTTGACCTCCACTTTCATGCCTATACACACCTACCTCCCCATACCCCCCCGCACTCACACACAGAGAGTTATCAATCAATAAATGAAATTTAAAAAAAAAATAATGCAAGGATTATAATTGGAAGCCAAGATTGACAACTACCCCCTAATCTGGAAGAGGGGATCAGCAGAGGATGCTTGTGAGTGACCTCTTCAAGTCCTGAGGATGCCTGAAGGTGAGGTAAAGTTCTGGGAGCAGAAGAGAGTCTCCACAGACCCATGCTTAGGGGAGCAAGCAAGCCGAGAGATCATGAGCAGAAGGATGGGGAGATACCTAGTTGGAAGCCTGCTTTGTAGGCATAAGGACCTGTTTCCCAGGACCCTCTTTTAAAAACCCAGGTACAGTGATGGCACACATCAGTAAATCTAGCGCCGAGAGGCAGAGTCAGGTGGATCACTGGGAAACACCAGCCAGTCAGTGTAGCCTGCTGTGAGCCCCACACCAAAGAGAAAGCCCATCTCAAAAACCAAGAGAGACAGCATCCAAGGAATGAGAGCTAGGTGCCTTCTGACGTCTGCATACACGTGTATCTGCACACACAGGAATGCACGCTGCAGGAGAGGAAGCCATATGTAGCCAGGAACACTCTCATCGGGCCATCGTTCCTTTCGGAAGTGGCTATGAAGTGGACACCTCTTGTCACCTTTTTTAAAGAAAGATTTTAACACCACTCTTCCAAATGGTCACACCCCTCCAAAGCCAACAGTCTGACTGTAAGCTTAAGGGCAAAGCTACATACCTTGCGCTGGAGAAAGAGGCCTTCTTCAGGGCTTCTCCAGTGCTGAGGAAAAATCAGATTTTCTGTTAGTTTCACACACAACATGCTGTGAACAGATACTTTGCAAAATGAAATAGAAAATGAGTCAGTAGGAGATGGTTATTTTGTTTATTTTATTTTTAATTTTTTTACAGTTTATTTATTTTATATCCCAATTGTAGCCCCTCCCTCATCTCCTTCTGGCCCCACCCTCCCTCCCTCTTCTCTCCTATCCCCTTCCCCTGGTCCACTGAAAGGAGGAGTCCTCCTCCCCTGTTATCTGACCCTAGCCTATCAGGTGTCATCAGGACTGCCTGCATCCTCTTCCTCTGTGGCCTGACAAGGCCAGGGGGAGGTGATCAAAGAGCAGGCAACCGAGTTCATGTCAGAGGCAGCCCCTGCTCACCTTCCTCAGGAATGCACATGGAGACTGAGTTGCCTATTGGCTACATCTGAGCAGGGGGTCTAGGTCCTCTCCATGCATGGTCCTTGGTTGGTGCATCAGTCTCTGCAGGCTACCCTGGGCCCAGATTATTTTTTGAGGGTGGGGTTGTTGCTCTCCTTATGGAGCTCCTGTCCCCTCTGGGTCTTTCTGTACCGACTCCCTCCTCTTCCATAACACTCTCAATTGCTGTATCTTGACATGCATGTGAGGTCAGTTCACATGCATGGGCTGTGTCTTTAGTACCCACAAGAAGCCATCGTCAGTCTCCTCAGATACAGAAATACTCTTTTGCCATCTCTGCAAAAGTTTCTGCATACCTGGAACCGAGGGCCAGCAACATTTTTGCAAGGGCACATGCAAAATGGCAGTGTGGAGTTCAGGGAGGTACAGAGACGCTCAGCAGCTGGGAGTGCTGGTTGCTCTTACAGAGGACCTGGGTTTGGTCACCCCAGGTGACTCTGAGCTTGAAGAATTCTGACGCCCTCTTCTGGCCTCTGAGGGCACTTGCACACACACAGCACATACACATACAATTTTTTTAATTAATCTTTTAAAATAAGATAGTGTAGAGTACTTTTTCAAAAACAAAAAACAAGTGGCATGGAAGGTTCAGAAAAGTCTTCCTCTTGTTATTTTACAGTCTCTCTTGACGTGTCCTGATGTTATCCTTTGTTAAGAGTCGTTCTAAATAAAAACAATTTTAAATTGTAACTTCCTGTCATCCATGTCACCGTGCACCCCTGTGTCACACAACACCAGTTTTAAATTCTAGTAGAACATTGTATTGTGTGAAGGGCTGCAGAATCGTGCATTTCATGTTCCGTGGCTCACACACACAGGTCGTCCCTTCTTAACAGGCATGCAAGAACTTTCATCTCACCTCGTGACACAAATGTGTTCCTGTACCACCCGGCTTAGAGATGAGCAGGGAGTGTGGAGTTTGCTGCAGGAGATAAGGGACCGTGGGAGCCTCTTCTTACTCATTATTTTCCACTTAAGAGTAGGGCAGGTGTGCCTCGGGGGATGTAACTCGGGCAAGGATGTGCTATGGTCCCAGGCCATTTCCACATCTCACGGTGCCATTGAGTCCCTCCAGTGTTCCCAGCCTTCCTGATTCAGCTGCCAAGCAGCCTCCTGCAGCTGTCAGTTCTGCCCTTAACCGTAAATGCAAGATGCTGCTCTCGCTTACTTTGGACATGGCTGAACTCTTAGGTGTCAGGGATCCACAGCAATTCTGTGCTCACAGGGACTGCAGAGAGATGTCAGAAATGCATCTGTGTGTCAGGTTTTTCTCTGCTTACGCCCATGTTCCCTTGTCCTGTCAGATTTCATTACAAAATGCTACTTGTTTTACATATGTAACTACAGTAGAATTAAATTTTTAAAGTGGGCACGGGAAAAGATTACTAAAAAACAGGCTGGGATATAGCTCACTGGTAGAGCCCTTGGGTAGCATGCATAGAACCTGAGTTAAATTTCTAGGGAGAGAGAGAGGGTCAGGTATTCCTTTATATAGCAAACAACAGAACGACTGTAGAGTGTAAGAAGACTTACTGGCATGTGTATGCTCCATCCCCTCCCTGAAAACGTGTTAGCATTCTGCACCCGCCATTTCTCCATGCAGGACAATGTGAAATGGGGCGGAGAGGGGGCAGCTGGGGCAGTTATCGTGCCTGGCATCAGGACACTGCTGCCATTCACGTGGTACCTCCTAAGGGAGGAGGTAGAGCCATGGCATTGTTGGTTAACTACAGGTTATCAGACTGCTGTGCTAAGGTAGCTCCCAAACAAGGTTAGTCCACTCCCTTCTCCTCCAGCCCATCCCTCTCCCATCCCCTCCCCCGACTTTCTTCCAAGACTTTGCTCCTGTGAAGGAGACTGTGAGCACACTATGTGTGTGCCCTCACTTTCATAACAATTACCACAACACACATAATGAACAGGAGGTCTATATAAAAGGTTCCCTATTTTCATCTATTGCTTCTTGTGTAAGTATAACACAGCATTTTCCCTAGCAATCTAGAACTAATTCAGTCAAACAACTGCTTCCCTCCAAAGCTTCCACCTCTGGAAAACACACATGAGTTCCAATCACTCTGCCTCGCTCAAAAATCATTTTTTAACCCCCTTTGGAAATAAGCAGGAAATCTAGAATCTCCTCTGGATGGTAAGTGATTATGAGAAAACCTAGTAGTTCCTTTATTAGATAAGCATCCTTGTTTCAATCCGCAGATCATGCGACAGCCAACTGGGTAGATAATTTGGTTTGGGCTCACAGGGTGTCAACCATGATCTAAAGAAAATCTGACTAATAAATAAATGTCACTGATGCCTGCCCTGGTGGTTGGTGCTTGCCTGTAATGCCAGGAAGAAGATCGCTGAAAGTTTGAGGTTAGCCTAATCTACATTCTTAGTTCCAGGATAGCCAGGGCTGCAAAGTGAGATATTGTCTCAAAAATCCAAAAGTAAATATTTCTAAAAAAAAAAATGTCTCTGATCCTAAGCCCCTTTGGCCAGAGTTCACACAGGAGTGTCTGAGCAGTAAGTGTTGGTGCCAGGGGGTAGGACCAAGGAGATTACTTTGATAGACAAGTGCCTATTTGACAGGAAAGCTCTGGCACGTTTATTCATTTGATTTTTTTAGATTAAAATTTTCATTCAATCTTTGTAAGGTCCTGTGTTATCTCACATCAGACCAGAGAGTCCTTCACATAGCCCCAGGAAGAGGCAGCTAGTTTCAACAGGAGCTGACAGCAAGCTCTGGCCTCCATCCTTAGATATCACAGCACACTGTTGTTCTCTGTTCTTCACTGTGCTCTGTCCACACATGGGTTTTCACTTCAAACATGTGTTCTTCTTCCTGCCTTGGCTTCCTGAGTGCTGGGATTACATGTGCACACCACCATAGCTGGTTTTTTGTTTGTTTGTTTTGTTGGCATTTTTATTTCTCCTACCAAGAAAAAGGGGTTATACTGAAGGTATGGAGCTTCATTGGGACAGAAAGACAAGGCCAGTATGGATTAATGAGAAAATCTTTCAGTGGAAGTACAGCTGGTATTCTTAAGCTGCAGGGAGACAGAGTCCCCTGATGAGGCCAGTCTAGTCTCAGGCGTTGGCCTCTAGCCCACAAGGCCTCCTGCGGCAAATGGGAAGCCTGACCTGCCTGTGCCGCCCAGGCTCCTACCACAGGCTCCCGCACTGGGGCCGCTTTCAGCTTCCAGGAATTTTGCTCTAGCCCACCAAGCCTCCTGAAGCAGGTAGACCCAGGTTAGGACCAGCTTTGCCACTCATGACTTCCTGTACCAATTCCACAGAAGAAAGCGGCCATCTCAACCCGGCTACAACATGGCCTTCTCCAGATAGTGTAAAAGCCTCCACCCAAAGGAGACATGCAAAGGGAGCAAAGGAGAAAGAAGGCAGCCAAGGCGGACACACACTGCTTCTCTATCTTCGGGCCACTTACGGAAGTGACCCTGTTTTCTGTGTGAGTTCTCTGGAATTATTACAGATCCTTACGTAAAGGAGCCTGCATTTTAAAGATTTGCTTGTATTAATTATTTTTTTCTCTTCTCTATAGTAAAACATCCAGAAGGAGCAATTGAAGGGAGGAAAGATTTGTTCTGGCTCATGGTTGCAGGGGAGGCATGGAGGGAGGTGGTTCTGTGGGGCCATGAGCATGAGAAATCGTGCCAACCAGGAAGCAGAGAGACTGGGCAGAAAAAAATTGCTTTTTGAAAAAGAAAAACAGAGTGAAAAAGAAACAGAAATCCACATGTGAAAAGAACATAGCAGAAGACGGAAAGTGGAGAGCATGGGGTCTGAAGAAGAAGGCTGGGGCCAGCATCTGCTGCTGCAGAAGGCAGCCGCCTCTGCCTGGCTCAAAGGAGCTGCCTTTGTTCTAATGCTTGAGAGCATAACGCTTACGAAGGTGATGGAGCCAACCCCTCAAAGTCCCCCACCGTACCTTCCCCCAGAGGAGCCCCAACTTCCAACAGTTCCACAATTTCCCCTAACAGCCACTACCTGGTGACCAACAAGAGTTCAAATCCGTGGGCCTGCAAGGGATGTTTCACGTTAAACCGTAACATTAACTGAGGATGGTTTACTAAATTCTGCTAATCTGACAGTTCAGGGTTTATTCAATATTTTACCCATATCTGCCAATACACATCACATAAATGGATGGAACATTCAAAGAACAAAAAGTATTATTCAAACTGAGGTGATATCAGAACTGATGGCCTCTTGGGAGAGTTTACATTAGGGAAGTGGCCATTGGTTAGTCAACTTCTCGGTGGACAGCCCCACACCCGGAAGTGTATGCACACTACAAGTTGGGCCTAATGGTATGTAAAAGTAATAAATTGAGGGATTTAGTTGTCAGAGTAAAAAGGTGGAGATAGATCTGGGAGGAGCTGGTAATGAATTTGATCAAAATACACAGTATGAAATTCTCAAAGAATTGATAAAATATCATACTTTAGAACGGACCTGTGTCTGGTATTGACTTCATTTTGCCTGAATTTTCATACAACAGTTATTATTTGCTTAAAATGTTAAATAGGTAACATTCTGCTTAAAAATTGTCACCATCGTTCAGCTCAGCTTTTCTCAGAAGGGTCAGAGTAGGTTTGGTTCTAGGGGCTGAGCAGTTTGTCATTCTGTTCTCTGTGGTGGCTCCTCACTTCAGATGGGTGTTTGGTTCCCAGGGGGGGAGAATAGTCCACTCTTTTGAAGCCAGACACTTTTGTTATGGCTTTGTGAGGTATTTCTTATCTGGTGGCATTGTCTTAAGACCTAACTACTGAAAAACAAATTTCTTCATTTTGCTGCTCTTGGTGTAGATTTAACTTCAGGGGGAGGTATCATACCTGAAATGGCATTGAGGGGAATATTGGAATTTGTGGAATAAGACGGGTTTTCCCTCTGCCTCGCATCAAAGCTGGCATGTCTTAAGGAGATGCAAAATTCCTCTCTGCAAACGCAACTTGACTGTCCAGCTGGTCACGTTTCCCTCTTCTTCAGAATCCTGACTTCAGTGGTGCATTCTATTTCTGAAGAAAACCATGGTTTCTGCCCCTCTTCTGGAAGCTTTTATCATCCTTCTCTTTCTGTTGGGGTTTTCTGTGATTTGGTGTACATCATGCATGCTTTGAGGTTCATCTTTTTTAAACATTTCCCCCTCTCTTTAGCTAATATTTTTGAATGTTTGAGCAGGAATGTCAAAACTCCTTCTGCTCCGTTCTCAACTCCTCGTTTTAAATCCTTTATCAAGCTGTACATCACAGCAGTTAGATATCCCCAGACCTTTATCCAAAAAGCGATACATCAAAAACACAGCATGCCAAGTTTCTCTGCATGCTGGAAAAAAAATAGTATGTGCTTTTGTGTTTGGAATGAGATCTGACACACATACATAAACATGCCTGAAACCCTCTTGTCTCCTCCAGGCCTTCCTTTAAAAGCTATCAGAAGGGGCCCTCGGTGGGCACACGGGGAGGATGGGGGGAGATGCGGGGGAAAATTGAACTTTCCGAGATCAGTACTTAACATAAAAATTTCATCACAATCTTTATCATCTTGCGGTGGTTGCAGAAAAGGGCTGGGTTCCCTCCACCTTTAACTTCCTAAAGTCGCCTGTTTTACCTTCAAATCTGATGAAGTGTCAAAGTCATTTACCAGTAATGAGTTCTGCTGCAAATTTTATTTTGCTTGGAATTTAATTAATGGGCCAAAGACTTTCCATTGTGATTTGAGCAAATGAATAATAAATCAAGAAAGGAGAATTGTCAGGGAAGGAACATCTGTTTCTTACAAGCGTTACAACATGACTACAGCTTGGCTGGGCATTACCAGCACAAAGACAGTAGGAGTCCTCTCCCGTGCAGCTTCCTTCATTTATTGCTCCACTGAAGGTGAACACAGAGCACTCTAATGGGCCTCTGGTGTTAATAAAAGCTCTGTGCTTCTCCAGCTTGGCGGTAGCCTCTTCCTTGAGGGTGCTACTGTCCTTAGTCCATGGTTTGTTGAGCCACGTCAGGATTCTGCAGTGTCAGTACTTTATTGGATGATTAATAAGGGAAAGACAAATTCATAAGCAGAAACAATATGAAATTACCATCATATTAGTGTTTGCTGCCATGCTTTCTACCGGGAGGGGGGTGTAATGAGATTGTGATTGAAGTTAAGTACTTTGACTTGCACTGCCAAAAAGAAAAAAAAAAATAAAAGGTCACCCGACCTGTTGGGTTTTGTCTGGTTAACCAGCAAAAACCTACCCAGAATTGTGATTTTTTTTATTTTTGCTAATGCCAGGGCTGAGAGACAGAGACAGAGACAGAGTGAAACACAGAGGGAAGGGAATTAGGTCTACCAAGGTCTGCACTGAAAGGAGGAAAGAGACTGTCTACCACCTTTTCTGCCATTTATCAATGAAATGCACTTTGCTCCTACACATGGAGGAGGTCTAAGTGTCTGCAGGGTGGGAATAAATCGCCTTATGAGAATGTGCACTGCAGGGCTCACCACGACCCTTGTGCTATGGGGATAAGGCATGCAGAACGGTAATAGGCACTAATGTCACAGGAGCAGCTCCACGTGTTACCCTTTTTAACACAACAACAACGAGAACAACAACAACTCCTTTGAAGGCTGGTAAGATTTGATAAGGAGAATTTCTAGATTCATGGTCTCTTAATTTGGGATTACCCTCCCAGGAATGTGTCCCTGATGGACTGGGTATTTATCCCCAAACAATTCTTTCCAGCATCGGACACCAGGCTGGAAATGTCTGATATGGCATCCTTTGTGCAATTTCTGCCTCCGATAGCTCTATAGAGTGAAAGCAGGAAATGGAACAGCGGTAGAGGGATCCGAGAGATGAGGACAAGGAGGCTGTCATTTTAGAGTGTCTCTTGTAAGTACGAGTCAACACGACTCTCTGAGCCTGTTACAGTGCTCAGGGCTCAGCAAGCGAGAAAGTCAGTTTATCACCTAGTCCTACACTGAAATTGCTACAAACACTTTTCCAAATTCACCCATTTTAAACATGAAAAAATAAATAAATTCTTAATTTACTCCAAAAAATATTTGTCAGGTAAAATATAGGATTTTTCATTGGAATTGGGTTTCAGGACAATGACTATTTTTATATATATCGAATACAAGCATTCTATGTTTTAGTTGCTAAACCTGGCCATATTCACCAGGGAAAGTTTTGCACTATGGATATTCAAATTTCAAGCCATCCACATGTGATTTTCTGTTCACAGTGAATTAACACACATCTACAAAGGTAAGAGGGGGAAAAAATGAGATCCTCTCACTACTAAAATCCACATGGAGCAATGTTTGGATGCACTACAATAAAGCTTGGTGTGTAAGGCAGACAATATCTTCTCAAGTGTCCACAGAATCATTTTCTGAAAGTTAAAGGTATCCACAAACACTTTATGTCTCTGAAGGAAAAGTCTCATTTTTTTTCAATCAAATTTTAAAAGTAATTATTGATCTTGGATAATATTCAGATACATCTAAAGTAGTCAAATTCATACTGTGTAGAATTTGCTTTAGAAATAGATATGAGTGTAATACACTAAGAAACAAATGCTCTGTCCATTGTTGAAGGTTGGTCTGATGCATGTTACTGGTCCTTAAGATCTGGTTATCCCTATCTTTGTTTTGTTAACCTGCTTAAGACATATGTGAGTGGTTGATTAAACAGCCTATACCTGGGCAGGGCAGGATGGGGTAGGCATGGCTAAGGTTCCTCACCTTTGGAGAACAGATAGGATGATGGAAAACAGACAGACAGGCAGAGAGGAAGAAGGAGGACGACATGGTGGGTTAGTGTGGAGAAAAAAAATCATGTGGGAGAGGAGAAAGAACTCCAATAACGGTGTTGAAAGGCTCAGATGAAGAATAAAAGCAAGGGCAGCAGGATTATGTATGGAAGGTAGACCAGATGAGCATGATTAAGGTGGATGACATTGGATGGGGGCTGGGAGATGGACGGTGAGTTTGAGACAGTATAAGAATAATATCTGCAAGGCCAAGGTAAATAAAGCAATTATAAATATATATATAAAAAAAACAAAAACAAATGCTCTGTCCATGCCTACATTTGATGCCAGTTTTGTTCACTGTTCCCACGGGACTTTGGCATCCACTGGTGTCTTTATCACCATGAGCCCATTTTTCAACAAAGACCCTGGCAGTGGCTCTTTCTTCTAGGTTTTCAATACAAAGCCATTAAATCTACACATGAAACCACACTAAAAATGTTATTTTCAGCCACAGTGGCCATTCATACTGTATCTGGACTGTTTCATTTTTTAAAGATAATTAGTTCATGTGAATTTGAATTTCTAAAAGCATTCATATTTATGGAACTGTTTCAGAATGATACTCAAAACACTGATTATAGCGCAGACAACATCCCCAGTTGTGGCATGTACTCCAGAACAATCTCTGTTCCTTGAACTTTATTTTTCCTTAACACATTTTTTTCCATGAACAATCTTAAGTAAGGTCTTTGATACTGTGTTCATATTTTTTTTCTTCCTCCTCTAGCTTGTAACTTCTCAAAATAAAGTATTTGAGAGGTTGTCTCTGAGGTGTGAGAAAACTCAGGAGGCTTCAGATCTAAGAACTATGCACACATCTATCCCAAGAGCTTACAGGTAGGTTTTAGAATTGGAAGGTATCCAGGTCCCACCAGGAGATGACGGCCCTTTCAAGCACCCATGAATATGCCTAGAATCATTTTTCTTCTGAGTCACAGAAACAGGAAAGACCTCCTCCCTCAACAGACTTGCACCTCAGAAGCTGGGAACCCACCCAGGCAGAGTCAAGAACAAAACAATTAATCAAGGCAAAGGGAACAGAGTTGTAAGTGTATCATACTTCTGTGATTCCATCTTTCTTAATTGTCTAGGTAAATTATACGTTAAAGTGGAGGCCAGAGCTCTTGTATTTTATGTTTGAACACTTGGTATTAATTAAATGGCCAAGCTCATCTGGTATATTAGTCACCTAATTCTGGACATTAATCTTTGGTTTAATATAGCTAAATTGTGTGTGTCTGCATGTAGATACAGGTGTGTTACACACACACACACACACACACAGCAGGGAAGAGGAAGGTCACTGTGGCACAAAAAAAAAGAGAATTGGCTCTCAAACTTGGCTTTTGACTTTTAAATGTATATACTCAGGCCAAAATGCATTGGCGTGGTGAGTGAAAGAAATTCAAGATTGTTTTAAAATTCCCAATCAGTTGACAATTCTTAGGGCTGTAAAACACCAGGTTGTAGAACCAGGTGAATTCCCTTTGGAAAGAAGCACACAAACATGTTGAATAAATGGTAAGTTTAAGAAATGTTACGTTTAAGAAAAGAAGGAGAGAGGGAAATCTTTCCATAAGTAAACAGCCCTTGCTCCTACAACGACTGTGCAGGGACGATATGAGAGCGGCTTTTGTCTCACTCCCCTCCCACAATCTTCAAAACTGGTCAGTTCCCCTTCAGTCTTCCCTTGGCTTCTGTTTCCATTTTCCCTTGTTAAGTCTGGCCTTAAAAAATCAATCTAGAATGTTCACGTTTCGAAACGAAGGGCTGAGATGCCGTAATTGATGATGTCATTTTCGCAGTAATGCTGCTGCATCGGCTCCCTCATAAAACGCCTCATTTCTACTTTGTCTCCACCACATGACGGCCCCCGAGGGGGACATCTCCCAGTCCCCTGGGGGACTTTTCCCATTGCTATCCCTTAATTCTGAGCTGAGCAGCCTTCCTCCCACACCCTCCTCCCTAAGGATGTCTCCAATAGGTGGGGTATACTGTAACCCTCCAGGATGCTGGGGTAGAAAAAGAGTTTGAAACCAACCAATCAAATGAAAAGGAAATGTTTGGCCAATTGTTAACTGCTCTCCACATGATCCAACACCCAGATAAACAGGCATCATGGCTTTTGATCCAGTGAAACTTCTAGACTTTTTCTACAGATTTCTAGAAAAGCTAAGAGCCCAGAGGTTGCATCTCATTTTATTGTATTTAGGGATTCAATGCTTGACGGGCAGTGAAATTTTTCTCTGTTATGATAATATTTTTATGAACATCAAGTCATTTTTTGTGAGTCTCATCCTCACTGTGAGCTATAGACAGACAAGAGAGCCAGGAAGATGCTCTCACACCTGGAGACTGCTAAGGATTTCTTTAACCAGCCAGCTGTTTTAGTCCAGCTCTGCCAGGCTAAATACTTGAGGGTTCAGCCTGCCTGTGATCATTTGCCTAATGCCCCCAAACTGAACACTGTAAACACTGAAAAGCTGGGGCAGCATGAGGAAGGCTACCCCATATATAGAAGTATATGTGTGAATCTTTTAAGAAGTCAGTCCCAAGTTCCCCAAAACATCCAGAATTACTACATTCCATCCACCAAACACATAGTTCACCCTCATCAAAGAACCCACCTTTGGCTCATGTGTGGCTCCTCTCTTGATGCTCTGTCAGTGTCTTCTCAGTTTTCAGGTCGATTTATCCAACTCAGAGAGCTTTGTTTCCAAATAATTCAACGTGTCCTTAAACAGCTAACCCCTCACGAGTTAATATCACTGCAACTTGATGGTTCCCTCCACAATAATTCTCATTTAAATATATCCTACCACAAGCCAGGCAAGGAGACACTTGCCTGTAATACTGGCACTTGGCAGGTAGAAACCTGAGGACCTGGAGTTCAGGGTGATGGTCATTTACATAGAGAGTTGAAGGTCAGTCGGTGCTGTGGGAGACCGTGTCTAAAAGACCAAAACCAAGAAGTATGAAATAATAATCTTCAATTCCAGACACCCCCTTCTATTTCTTTTACTTGAAGCCATTTATATCAGATGTATTTCAGAATTTAAATTATTCTTTAGAAAGATATGGTACATAAACAGTATTTCAAAGAACTGAGTCAGCACTGTATAATTAAGCACATTGAAATTTCAAAATTTTCCACTAAATAAATGGGTGGGTGGGAGATGGATGGAGTGATAAATAAACAAGTCATATATACCAATGTACTGGGTATTTTTACTGCTAACGAAACTCATAAAATTGTTTCTGTTGTCGGGCCTTTTAGCTATCAGAACAGCTAACAATAGGTCTTAGGGGTACACATGTGCACAAACACACACACGCACATATATGTACACCTTTATACACACATGCACATACACACATACACGTATAGTTTATTTATTTTATTATGGCTTCTAGCTGTGCTTCCTCAGAGCTGGAATAAGGTCTATTTTGCCCCCAGTACTTGGTGCCACAGCAGGCAATAACAGATACTCAAAATAGAGTTATGAAATGTCTGACTGAATGAATAAAGCTACGTTCCCTTATCTTAGCGAGTCTTGGCTGTCCACTACATAAGACACTGAGCCCACAGAAGTTCCGCAGAAGTCTTGCCTCTATTTGTATCTTGTTGTTTTGCCACAGAATGTGTAACATCGCAACAACGGAAATGGTTTATTTTTGTTTTCTCACCTAGTTGTTTTAACCATCTTATCTTTCCTGCCCAGATACTATAATCACATTCAGAACTAAGGTCTTCAGGAGGAATGTGCTCCCTACTCATTAAAGAAAGACGGAGTACCATAGTTTTTTGTTTGTTTGTTTGTCTTTGTTTTGTTTTGCTTTGTTTGGGGGGGTTAAATTTTTTACTTATTACAATTTATTCATTTTCTATCCCAGCTGTAGCCCCCTCCCATGTCTCCTCCCAATCCCACTCTCCCTCCCTCTTTACCTTCCATGCCCCTCCCCAAGTCCACTGATAGGGAAGGTTCTCCTTCTCTTCCATCTGACTGTAGCCTATCAAGTTTCATCAGCACTGGCTGCATTGTCTTCCTCCATGGCCTGGTATGGCTACTCCCTACTCAGAGGGAAGTGATCAAAGAGCCAGACACTGAGTTCATGTCAGAGACAGCTCCTGGTCCCCTTACTATGGAATGCACTTGGAGGCTGAGCTGCCATGAGCTACATCTGAGCAAGGGGCCTAAGTTATCTCCATTTATGACCCTTTGTTGGAATATCAGTCTTTGCAAAGACCCCTGGGCTCAGTTATTTTTGTTCTGTTGGTCCTCTTGTGGAGCTCCTGTCCCCTCCAGGTCTTTCTGTCTCCCCCTCCTTTCATAAGATTCCCTGTACTCTGCCCAAAGTTGGGCTATGAGTGTCAGCATCTGCTTCAATACCCTGCTGGGTAGAGCCTTTCAGAGGCCTCTGTGGCAGCTCCTGGCCTGTTCCCTGTTTTCTCCTGCTTCCAATATCTATTATGTTTTAATTAGCAGTCCTCAAATAACAAACAGGGTATAGTTCATAACACTGATTTGTAATCCTGCGTTTGGAAATTCAGAAATGTGTTTCCCAGAGAGGGAAAAGAGAATGAGAGAAAAACTGAGAGAGAGAGAGAGAGAGAGATAAGTAAAAGTGAAATTGTAGAAAGGTCAAATTTTCTGTAATTTCCAAATGTTCTTTAAAAAAGATCATTTACAACAGAATTCAAATAAATAATTAAGAACAAATCTAACCAAAAAGTATCATTATTATAAACAAAAAACTATTAAAAACTTGTTGAAATAAAAAAATCCCAAATGAGTGTAAAAATGAACTGAAGAGTTGCTGTAAAGAATAAAACGCTCCCTGAACTGGCTTGCAGGATCAGTGCGATATTTCTCCAAATTCCAACAACTTTTATTACAGAAACGCACAGGTTTATCCAGATCCGTGCTGCAATGCAGTGGTCCCAGAACAGCCAAACAACCTTCAAAGAGGAGGCTTTACACTTCCTAATTTCAAAGCCTCCTTCAATGCTGCAGTAAGCCAAACACTAGCAAAGCGCTGGTGTGGGGACAGACACATGGATCAGCAGAATGGACTGAGATCCAGAAACAGAGCCACACATCTGGGGCCAACCAAGTTTTGATGAGGATTCCAACATGGTTCTACGAGAGGAATGTGGCCTTCTACCAGATGATGTTGAAAGAACTGGAAATCTGTCTGTGACAGAATGAACCTAAACCCCTATTTCATATGCTAGGTCAAATATTGCCCTAAATGTGTAGAAAATCCAAAAGTAAATGCTAAAACTGGGAAAGTCAGGAGAAAAAAAATACATAAACAATCTTTGTGATCTCAGACTCAGCAATGGTTTCTTAGATTTAGAACCAAGGATAAGAGTAGCCAGAAAAAATATATATATATGAATTTGACTATTAATATTAAAAGTGTACATCAAGAAGCAATACTAGCATGTGAACACTCCCACAGGGACATGAACATATACCAATGTACACAAAGCAATAAGAGCACACACATGTGCACACACTCTCACAAATACATACATATATTGACACACATACACAAAGCAATCTCAGCACACATCTGTGTGCACACCCCCCCACACACACAAAGAATGCATATAATATGCACACACCCACATGAGTTCATACCTATCACAACACTATCATAAAAGTTCAGCCACCATGGCACAACAGAAACATTCATGAACCACACATCTGATAAGTTCAGATTCTCAGATTATACCCCAAATTCTTATATGTCAACACTGTAAGGACAAATGTCCAATTAAAATATGATCATACATTTGAATAGACTTCTCTTGAAAGAGGATACACCAATAGCCAATCTGCATATGAAAATATGCTCAATATTAGTATTCATTTTGACTATGCAAATTCAAACCACAATGCAGAACTACTTCCTTACGCACTTCGGAAGCTACCATTTAAGATAAGATGAGAAGATAGAGACGGTGGTGCAGACCTGTAATCCTGGTACTTAGGAAGTGGAGGGAGGTGGATCAGCAGTTCAAGACTACCCTGGACTGGGTAACAAGTACCTAGCTGGCTTGGGCTGTATAGTATAGCCTTTTCTCAGAAACAACAACAAAAACAAAAAACTAAAAGGCAGGGAGGGAGAGGAGATAGGAGAGGAAAGAACACATTCTCTCTCTTTCCTCTCTCTCTCTCTCACTCCTACACACACACAGACACACACACACACATGTGCAGCTTCTTGGTAGTTTCTTAAAACCTCAAATCCAAATTTATCCCATGATCTAGAACACTGACTCCAGGTATATATCCAAGAAACCTGAAAACATATCCACCGAAAACTTTGTATTGAATGTTGACAAAAGCATATCCAAACTAGGCACAGAACAGAAGCAGCTGGGATATTACTTTTACGGAGGGAAAAAGAAGTGAAGTGTGTAAAAGCATGGAAATATTACTCAGCGCAAAGAGGTAAGGCACTAATAGATGTAGAAGATATTTTTGAAGAAATGGTCTGTATGATGAAGAATGAGATATCTTTATCTGAAACAAATTAAAGGGGCGGGGTGAGTTTAAAGGAGAGCTAAAAGCAGCAGAGACGGCATAGACACCTAAGAAACAAAAATGAGTCTACTTGAGGTTTTCATCGAAGACAGAGCTTTCAAGAGTGATGAGAAAACGCCTTGAACAAGTAGCCTAACATGCAAATAACAAGCAGAAAGGTTTAAGGCGATGCAAGATGGCAGGCAAGGAGAAGAGAGGACCAACTCCTGCTCTGAGAATGCTAAATTGGCATCTTTCAGGCCAGTGAGAAGGCTCAAAGAGACTAAAGCTGTCTGCTGCCTGAGACCTGGGTTCCATCTCTAGGAGCCTCTGGTGGAAGGAGAGATCTGAACCCACTGTCCTGTGACTTCCACATGGGCGTATCACCCCTGGGCTACACACCCCACCACCTTACACCAACAACGGCCTTTTAAAAACACTGTTGGCTGCTACATTTCCCTGTGACCTGTACTCTATGCTTTTCCCTATCTGATTTGGAGTCATTTTGTTTACCAAGTTTGTAAAAACAAAAGGTACAATTCTTTCCTGTTTGTTCCTATAGTTTCTCTACCACCAAACTCCTAATACAAGAGTTGACCAGTAGTCAGCTTTTGTAACATAGACGAGTTAATTGTTTCCAAAAGGGTCAAGTAGAGCAAAAAGAAGTCTCCACAGCTAAAATAGGAAAATATAAGCTCAATATAATTGTCAATCTAGAATCAAAAGAGATTTCTAAAACACAGAGACATTTGAATAAAAGAGATTTATGTAAAAATAAATAAATAAAATGTTTTAAAACATTCTCACATTTAAAGCACTTGGAAAAAGTGGTTTTCAAAAATTCTGTTCAAAACTTTATTGATTCGTTCAGTTGCAGTGCTTTTTTAGTAGACAGATTGCTACACATAAAGTATGCTTTTAAAAATAATAAGTACATAAAATAACTAAATACACCCAAATAGAAATACAGGAATGGGACTTCGTCAGCTCTTCTATTATACATAACCTCAAATGGTGACAGGGAGAGAGACCGTAGCCTCAGAACTGTCTACAAAACCGACTTACTGCTTGGTGCTACAGTTCACAAGAGTGCGAAGGAAAATCAGTTAACAGTGATACGTTTCCTGAGTGGGCCCAAGCCGTCCCCTGGAAGCATTCATAGGGAGGGTCAGAGCCTCTCTGTCCCCTCTGGGTTCCCAACCCAAATCAATTAGGGTCTCATCGGAAGAAGTGCCCACCTTGACTTTCAAGGAGCCTTAGATTAGCAAGGAGCTAAGCTTCAGTTGGTAATTAAAGGGGCCTTGAAGAGGGAAGGTGCCAGGCTTAATACAGTTTGGAGACAGCCACCTGGGGCTTAGCTCAGTGGTTTCCCCATACTAGTGATCTTTAAAGAGATACTCTTGTTCTTTAAAGATATATCCTAACCTTCTGATATGTCTAGCAAGATCCTGGGCCCAAACAGCAACCAGGAGTAAACAAAGGCAAGCGCAAGTTTAGGCTTGACTTTGAGAACATCCTGTAAGATGACCTTCTCAGGGAGGGTGGGTGAGGAAGAGGCATCAGGCAGAATGAGCTATGGCTGTGGACATCCTCCCTTGGAGATCCCGTTCATAAGACAACCTTCTCTCAGTCCTACGGACCAGGCCTCATCTCCCAGTTAAACCCATGATGTTTCGTACTTCGGGCGGGCTCTGTTGATTCCTGTTTTAATGAGAATGTAAACCATTCATTCCTGCAGGAACTTCTTTAGTACCGTTTCAGACTTCACAAAAGTAGGTGAGAGTTTGCTTTTTTGTGCAACAATTTCAACAGTGGCCAAGAAACACGGATTCAGGGGGCCACGCCCACCAAAGACAGTCCTGTCAAAGTGCGTGGGGAAGATTGGAGTTATCATTTCTCTCTCAAGCATGTCCTATTCAGAAGAGGATAGCGGCGCCCGGCAGGTCTTTTGTTTAGTGCTTCTTATATATAGTAAAACACTGTAATTTAACAGCTTGCTGGGGGAACAAGGATTTGTTCCAGTTCCTGATTTAAATGTTTATGCTAATTGCTATTTATTGGCCCAGATGCAAATGATAGGTTGGCCAAAGTGAAATTTTATGAGGAGCAAACTCCCCCCTTTTGTGCAAATTGAAAAAGTGAACAAGAGGAGGGTGAAATGAGCCGAAGATGGTCTTAATGGCTGCTTTTTAATGGGGAAGATAAAATTAAGACTGATTTACGCGGCCAACTCCCCTGTTTTCTCTTATCAGCTCATTTGGCAGGAAAAATGTAAAAGTAATTGTCCCTCTTTCAATGTGGGCCTCAAACCATTATTTATTGGCTGAAATTAATCGCTGTTTATCCTTCACTCACGTGGAAACCGCTCCATCAGCATTACGGTTCTCAGGAACTCAACTAGTCCCTTGCAATTTACCCCACAGCAGCAAGCGTGGATCCTGATGAGGCGTGCCTTAATTTTCTGGGCTGTGGGAGTTAATGAAGACTCCTTCCTGAGGTGGACATATTTGTATTTCTACAACATTAATAACAAAGACCCATACTTTCTCTTTGGCAGCAAATAAACTTTTTTTTTTTTTAGAGGAAAAGCACATCAGTGCTTTGGTCGTAACAGGAAGCTCAGTTTATGCAGAGAAGCAAAAACAGAACCGTGAAACTGAACTGATTTCACACACATCTTAAGGGCCTCTGGGAGAGCCGTGTGTAGACCCAGCCACTTGTGGGGAACAAGTGCAGATGGCTGAAGAAGAGACGAAGGCGTTGGGAAAGGCGCGTGTTGAAGAACGGCGTCTTGAACCTTTGTAGTTCTACCGTGCCTCCAGTGAACTTTGCTTGATGCATCTAATTGACAGCTTGCATTTATTTTTTTCTTCGGCAGAGATCCGGGATCGCCTCCTGTTCTTCCTCGGGGGGCCATCTGGAGCTGACAGTCTGTCCTGTGGATTCATGTGCCCCTCTTTCCCATCAAGCAGTCAGTCATCAAGCATTTGTGCACACCTTCTGTGCCCCACAGGCTTCTTTAGCTTAGCAATAAGCATGCAGAGCACGGGGCCTCCAGGAAAGCCGGGTGAGCCACTGGGCATCCAGAGCTATGCTCTGTGAGACTGAGCTGCAATGCTGGGTTTTCAGAGATGTACACAGTCTCTCTGGATTCCCTTGAGTATGTGTTTGATCTTCCTTGCCTTGCCTGAATGATCGTACATAGGGTTTTCCATTTAGGGGAATACAATGTGAACACTTTCAAACCTCTCTAGTTCCCACAGGTCAAGTCTGAATTGCTCAGTTACACACTTAGTTTAACAGATGTATTTTTTAAATTTGGTGTGGTTTTTTTTTTCCTGTGAAAAATACACATAATTTCTTCAATTGTGTGTATGGAGGGGGTTGGGTGGGATTAGAACCCAAAGCCCTGCCCACGAGACTATCACTGAACTGCCAAGTCACCTCCGTAGCATTACTTCAACTTCTTAATGATTAAGAAACTAACAAGTGTGCATTTGTTATACATGAAATCTGCATCCGGGTGTTGGCTGTGAGTTATTCTTTCACTCAGCAAATGTTCAGTGTCAAGACACCATGTGTGCACCTGAAATGCTCCACCTCCAGGGAGTCCACCTCCTAGTACATTCTGGATGTCCTGAGAATTCCTTATGTCCTTGTCATTTCTATGTCCATGATTATAAACAACCACATGCCCGATCTGTTTACAGATCTGCTTAGCCGATTGAATGAACCCATTTATGTATGTGTTTTTATTTTCTTTGTTTCTGATTAATTCCTTTCCAGAGCTGGTGTGGACTAAATTTAGAATCCAAGTTCCTCCAGACCCTCAGCACTAAACCCTCAGTCCTGGGAATCAGTTTTTCTGGCTTACTTTGTATCTTATAATCACGCTGAGCACCTTGGTTCTCTTTCAAATTACACAATTATCTATCCTCTACCTATCTGTCTGTCTGTCTGTCTATCATCTATCTATCTAGTATTTATTTCTATAAAACTTGTTTTTATTCCCTCAGAAAAGGAGATGAGATGAGAGCCATACCCAAGCTTTACAAATACATGGCCTGGGCTGAATCCAGAGCATTTCTCTCTCTATGCAGTCTATCTCTAGGCCTAGGCCTGGAAGCTTTTAGCCTTCGTACAATCTAGTCTTCTGCAAGCCCAGACCTTGAAAGCTTCAACTTCTATCCTTTGGTGGAGAATGTTTCAGCTTCAGAGACTTACTGCTTAATAATTGCTCACCCTTTCTCGTTCTTTCTGAGCTCTGGCTGGCTGGTTCAATTCAGCTGTTCCGGCTCAAACCTCATTCTCCAAGCTGACTGATTCAAACTATCTTCTTTCCACTACACTTCTCATTGAATTGCTCTGCTTGGGAAAACTACCTCTGAACTTCACGAACTCACCTGAACTGCACCAAAATGTACTGTCTCCAGAAGCCCCTCAATCTCTTGTGCTGCTCTTAAGTACCTTCTCTCCTGTCTGCTTTCATGAGACTTGGGCATAGCCTATCTTTGACTCATTCTTTAAATACTTTCTCTGATGTTTCACTTTCTCTGCCCCTCAAGGATGCACATCATTGTTTGGGATTGAAGGTGTGTAGTAAATTTCCCACAGCCCTCTGGTGTGATTTGTTTCTGATTAATTCCTTTCCAGAGCTGGTGTGGACTAAATTTAGAATCCAAGTTCCTCCAGACCCTCAGCACTAAACCCTCAGTCCTGGGAATCAGTCTCTATATTTCAGGCGGAGGGATTAAGGGTGTGTACTAAGGGCGTGTCCGTATTACAACCAAATCACACAGACCTAAGTCTGTGGATGTGATCCCTTGCTAGAGCCATGTTGCTAGATTAAGATTCCTCTACATTTTTCATCTAAAATTTCAGAGTTTATTATGTTTATTTATTGTGTGTGCTCCTGTCATGGCACAAGTGTGAAGGGGGTCAATTCTCTCCCTTCATCATGTGGACCCCAGGTCATCAGGTCATCAGGTTTGGTGGCCAGCACCTTTATCCTCCGTGTCATCTCACCAGCCTCTTAGGTAACGTTATATTACACTAAATCCTTTTTTAAAAAGCTGTTCACTTGCTCTGGTTCCTGTAGGATTTGGGCTCAGTTTCCTTATTTTTCTATAATTTGAATATTTAAATGAAGTACTACCAGACATTGAAACGGTTTGTGTTGCTCTCAACAGCTCTAACCTTCCTGAAGAATTGTCTCAAGTTTTATTGCAATATTGACTTTAGAATCCATAGTATAGATTTTTATATATTGATGCTGTCTTTTAACTATTTTTATTGACCCTTCATTAGTATTGAACTGTATTAAGAATAAACAAACAAAACTGTCAATCTTTTAACATAGGCTGTTAGAAAAAAAAATCGGGGCTGGGGGCTGGGGGCTGGGGGCTGGGGCCATGATTCTGAAGTTAATGCATAATGCTCTTGCAGAAGAGCCAAGCTTGGTTCCCAGCACCCATATTAGGCAGCTCACAACTGTGTGCCACTCCAGGTCCAAGGGATCTGGTGGCCACTTCTGACCGGTGGGCACCGGAACTCACCCACACTCAGACCAACACATCTAGACATCACTAAAAATAAAATCTTTAAAATCTTATTTCTAAATAGATTTCTCTCTTACTGATGTGAAAGAAAACGAGTAATCCCAGTTTATCTGGGGTGGAAATAAACCCCAGTTTATTAAGATGAAGAGTGTAATGTTGCACGGGGAGTCAAGAGTAGCTCAGAATCTAATGCTTGGAAGTTTTAAGTCATTTCATATTCAAAATGACAAGTCAGGGGTAAAACGTTCATCCAGGTTTGAAACCTTAAAGGACACATCCATACCATGTAGAACGCTGCAGGGACCGAGGTCAGCGTGGAGCTCTCTAGACGCCAGAGCAGCAAAGGAAAGGACTAACATTCCTGTCAAAAGCCGTGTGGATCCTTCAGAAAAGCTGGGTTTCCTCTAGGAGGCTCTTGGACATACGAAACACGTTTTTGTTATTGTTTGGAGGTGAGGCAAGCCCCTGTGGATGTGGGAGGGCAATTTTCAGCAATCTCTTCTCTCTTTCTGCCTTGTGGGTTCTGGGGTCAAACACTGGTCTTCTTGCTTAGTAAACAAGTGGGCTTTTACCTTCTGCGCCATCTTGCTGCCCCCAGGAGAGTTGTGTGTGTTCTTTTTTGTTGTTGTTGTTGTTGTTGTTGTTTTAAGATAGGACCCACAGTGGGCTCTGTGGGTTACAATGCTTTCCGAAATCACTGAAGACTCTCTGTTCCCTTCAGCTTCCTGTCCTCCTGATCTCGATTGCAGTTTGGCAGCCTTATTACCAAAGCCCGGTCTGATCCGTTCTTATGATTCTTCTAGAACGTTCTCCTGGAGGCAGCAATGTGTGCGACCTAGTTTCAGCTTGACACAGCCTGGAATCATTGGGAAGACGGTATTAAGGAAAAATCGTCCCGCTCGGGCTGGTCGGTGGGCGTGTCTGCTGTGGGCGATTGTCTTGATTTTTAATTGATGTAGGAGGGCCCAGCCCACTGTAGGCATCACTGCTACTGGGCAAGGGCCTGGACTGTAGATGAGTAGAGAAAGCAAAAAACAGGGAACTGTGTCTATTCTCTCCTTACTCTTGGCTGTGGGTATGATGTGCTGGGTTCCAGCCTTGACTTCCCTCAGTGATAGACTGTAGTATGGAAAGACAATTACCCCTTCTCCCCCGGTTTGCCTACTGTAAAAATACTTAAACACAGCAGCACAAAGGAAGCTAGTACACTCAGCCTCTGTCATTTTTCTTTGTACCGTGCCCTCCTTTGCATGCTTTTAATTTTTGGACACTCACTGGCTGGCATTTGTTTCCTCCTCACCAGCATTTGTTTCCCTTTGTCAACTTCCTACTTCCTAAATGTGGAAGCCAGTTATTTACATATTTAGATTTTATTGCCTCAGAACAGATTTTCAACCAATTTTCTAGACATGTTTGCATTATATCTCCCAGACATTGCAAGTTGTAAAGAGACAGAGTTATAAAACAACATTCACTTAGCATTTGTTTCATGCCTTACAAACTGTTTTATTTTCACAACTGTCACATGACTGTTACACAGAAACTGAGGCCGAAAGGAGGCAGGTTAAGTTACTTGTCCACAATCACAAGACTGTTACGGGTACATCACCAGAATATTCTGCCTCTCAAATCTGAATGCAAAAAGCTAAACGCATCCCAGTTTTCAGAGCTGGGCTTCTTCGCACGCCTGGGGTCAGCGGGAAAACATCCTTGAGTTCCCTTCTAAGTCAGAGTCACAGCGGGCTGGAGTTTGGATTCCCAACCCCACTAAAACACCTGGTTAATGTGACTGCCCATCTGTAATGCCACTAGCTCAGCTTAGCAGTGTCCACACACATAGGAACATACATAGGAGCACACATGCACAAGCAGATGCACACACATGAGAGAAAGAAAAGGAAAGATGCTCACTGGGTATTGCATGCCCCACACATCAAATTTCTCTTCACCCAGAAGTTGTAGCAATGACCACAGAACCTTCTGGGAGCACATAGATACGCCAGTGTGGAAGACACTTGCCACACCCGAATGCTGGTGAAAGTAGTTCAGATAGCACCTTGCTAAGATGGTCACCTGACAGTGTTTCCGTTTAGCTCCAGGATTTTGTTATTGTTGTTTAAAAACATAGCCAAGTGAAGCAAGTTATATGAACATTTCTAAAGGGGTTTTTAAAACTGTAGTCTAGATTTAAGGTTAAAATCAGGTCTCAGTCTCATTGAAGAGAAAAAAAGAAAACTTAACGGTTAAATAGGAAACACAAAAGGATGCTGGGAGTTCACGCATACCATCCTTCCAGCTGAGTTAATGGCTACAAATACTTTTTTTCAGGCTGGGGATTTGATCAGAGAAGTCAAGGTTTTATCCTTCCAAGTAGTTATAGAAACATCTCCTCTAACCAAATATAGTCAGTCACTTTATCAAACATACGGGCTTCCCCTCTTCCCACTGCAACCGAGCCAAAGGAAGAAGCCTCTGTCCTTGAGATATTCGCTTTCTTAGAAGAATAAAAAAGGAAACAATTAGTTAAATGTGCAGTCTTTCTTCCTCAAAGTTGAGTTGAAGTTCCTGGCAAAGAATGAGCTCTTCACGTGATGTATATTTAGAAAAAAAAAAAAAAAGATGAAACAATTTTATAAAAATTTATTATTACTGAAAAATGGAGGGTTTCGCTTACTTTCAAAGCCTCTCTTGGGCATGCTTAATCTTGCGGGTATTCCAAGATTGCCTTGAACACACTTTTCCACTGTCTTGATTCCTTTATTTAACCTTTGAATTTAGTGAAGAGTTGTCTCTGTCCTACCACAGTTATAAAGGTTAAGGCTGCCCTTCACAGTTTATTCATTCAATTCAAAACCTGAATCCCCTTTTCATTTTTAATAGGAGATGGTTTTATAAAATTGATCCATCTACAAACGATGTAAGAACTTCAGAGTCTCATTGAGGTTACTCCCCATTAATTAATGATAAGATGCATTAATTACTCTTTAATGATAATTATCCTATAATCTCTGGCTAGATTTCTCATTGGTTTTACTCTTGCCTTTCTGAAGACTGAGTATTTAAGCTAGTGTTTAAAAACCAGGTTGGCCAGCAAATTTTCTTAAATTTCTCAAGTTTGGAAAGTGCTTTATGAGTGGGCAAATGTTAAGTTGTAAAAGGTTCTAAAACTCGAAGCTAGTGATAGCGTTTGTGAGTACTTTGACAAAATATCATAAACCAAATGGCTTATAAACAACAGAAAACTGTTTTAGATGATTCTGGCCTGGAAGCACCAAGCTAATAGTCTAACAGAGCTGGGGCTTTTGTCATTGTCACAAAGGAGGTGGCCAGCCCTCAAAAGATCACTCTGAAACTCTGCCTTGTGGATCATGATTCCCACCCATGAGGGTCCTGCTCATGATTTCACTAACTGCTTATGATTCAAGATGTTTTAAGCCACCAAGAGTATAGGTAGACCCCAAACCCTACACTCAGGAGTCCTGACCTCTCCTCAGACACTACATACCTGAGTAAGCCTTCCATTCACTCTTATTGATTCACAGCCCAAGCTGAATCTCTCTGCCTCTCTTATGCTCCCATTTCTGCTGCACCCCTCACCCCGTGCAGCCACATACGGTAGTTTCAGTTTTCCTTTCCTTATTCTCTAGATCCAACTGGTCCCCAGCTATAGTAGTCCCTTCCTTATCACTATAGCAAAAGAACCAAGGATCTTCAAAAGAGAGGTTTACTTGGCTCACAGTTGGGAGGCCGAAAGTTCCAGTTGTGTGGTGCTGTCTCTGGTGAGGGCTGCCCTGGCTGGATCACAGCACAGAGCATGGCATCAAGGCTCAAGTGTGTGCAAGAGGAACTGAGATCACAGTGAGCCCAGAGACAGGCCTGCTCGCTTAATCTCTTCTCGAGGTAGCATTCTAGAAGAGCTAATGAGTGCCCACAGGGCCTTCTAACTTTTGAAGATTCTATCCACCTACCCATAACACAACCACTACAAGGACCAATGTTCTGATACATGAACCCTTTGGAGGACAAACCATATTCTAGTGATGGTATCAAACTGAATTCCACTGCGAAATGCCCCATATGTTCTGTCTCGGAAACACTCACCAACTGGGCTTGTAAGAGTCTAATTAACACAATCATTAGAAAACCCACGTTTCTTCAATAGGGATTATAATTCTGTTCTAGTTTCATTTTCCTTTCCAAGATACTTTTACTATTGATCTCTACAGTACAGCCAGGCACTGTGATTCATCTTCTCTCGAACTATTCCAAGCTTTGTGTCTGGTCATCTCCTTTTGTCTTCAATATGCTTGTCCCTGCCTTTAACTTGTTGAAATCAGATCATTTCCAGGTTGCAACTGAAGTAACACCAACTCCAGAGAGATACAGTTTTCCCTGTGAGTTCTCACAGAAACTTGTCCCTCTGTCTTCCTGTGTTTAACCCTGTGTGTGTGCTACCATGTGGGTATGCCTGTGGGGAGAGGGGGAGCGCATGCGCGGTTTGTGTGTGTGTGTGTGTGTGTGTGTGTGTGTGTGGGTGGGTGGGTGTGTGTGGGCCAGAGAGCAACCATCTTGCTCTTCGATACAAGTGTTTATCTGTGGTCTGGAGCTTCCTGAGTCAGCCAGGCTGACTGGCCAGTGAGCCACAGGGATCAGTCTGTTTCAGCCTCCCTCGCTCCATGATGAGAACCATGCCCACTTTCCAAGTGGATTCTAGGGATCCAACTCAAGTCTTCATGCTTATGTAGCCAGCACTTAACCAGCTGATCTCTCTCTGTCTCACTTTCTCTCTCTCTCCATTATTTTGTTTATTTTAAGGTGTTTATTGCTCAGAGCCTCGTATTTCAGGAAGATATTTACTAACATTGCCTTTACTCCCTTGTGGGCCGAGTCTTATATATTCTCACCTGACTGCCTCCATAGGTTCCATTTTTTATGACTTCTATGCACTAGTCAGGCTTGGATAGCTAACACTTTGTCACCAGCATTTGGAACTTTGGGGAAGTGATGGAATCTACGAGAGGCTTGGATTACTGGAAGTCAGGTCACTGGGATGTGACCTCAGTGGAGATACTGGGAGACCAGTCCCTTCTCTCTACTCCCCTGCAGTTGTGACAGGAGAAGGTTTTCCACCACTCTCCGATTGACTGCCACATTATTCAGTGGCACCACAGGCCTCCAAACGATAGAACCAACCAGTCACAGGCCAAAACCTCAGAAACCTTGAGCCAAAATATGTCTTGCTCAAAGCTGCTCATCTCATGTCTTTTATTAGAGGGCTTTGAAGCTTGACAGGCTTGGCCACATAGCTGAGTCTTGCTGTGGTTCACGGAGGAGGTTAGCCAGCAAGGCATCATCGGTGGACCTTCATGGGGGACTTCCCAAGCCTTGCCTTCCTAAAGGTAGAGGAGCAAACAGAATACTGCTCAATATTTTCTTAGGTCAGGTACATTGAAAAGAGAAAAAGAAACAGCCCACTGGGGAATTTTGCAATGTCCTTGAAGGGTGTGAAATTAATAAAGGTATCTTCAGGCTTTTTAAAAGTGTCTTCTGATGTATGAAAAATGTCTGCGTGGGTTACAAATCCATCACGCGGTGGGTGCTAATGGGAGCAAGACCTGTGAAGGTAAAGCTGCTCAGACAGAACACCAGAAGGCGGTGCGTGCCTCTGTGGCACGCGCTGAGCCACCTTAGGACCCGAAGCAAATAAACTTCAGCAGGAACACTTACGCACAGACACCGCTGCCCATTATCCCCGCTCCACACACAGAGGAGAAATGGATCTCCAGGTCTCCCTTTGAGCTCTGAGGTTGTATTTATCTTGAAGGGGTCATATACTTACTTGTTAAATATTGCCTCGCTTTTGGAATATGAAAAATATTTTTTCTGACTTTCAGAGGGGTGCCTCAGCAGTGTGTATGACAGAAGAGAGAGGTTGTTAATTTAGAAATCCTAAAGGAAAGGTAGATCTGAGCCAAATTGTGGGAACTGGAGAAAACCAGACGGCAAACAGCACTGCCAATGCCAGCTTAGGTGGGAAAGAGAATCATGCTGCAGGATCTGATGCTCAAATGGCAACAACTCAGATTACAGGCACTCAGCTGGCCTGGAGTTTTAGGACTGAGGACATCAGGTGCCTACTCCCGCTTGTGTGGGAGGACCAAAGCTTAAACTTACCTAGACTTTTTGCACAAAATAAACGTTGATTTTCCTATTTCTTCAAAAGTCCGGTGCCAGTTGCTTTAACTGTCGCTCCGATTTGATTGTTAACTTTAGTTCAGAGGGTAACAAATTCTTTACGTTGCATGTTTATTGTTGAGAATGACTCCCTGTACCCGGAAGGCAATTGTAGAGTTCTAGAATACACGTCATGAAATATGGATCGTGTGATTACAGTTCACATATCATACACCTCACCTATTTCGAGTTCAAGCCAATGGATTCTAGAATACTTAATAGATATGTACACTAGCACCATAATCAACGTAAAGCAATTTCATTTTGCCTTAGAAGAAACTCCTGCCCACAAACTATCACCCATAGAAAACTGAGGTTATCTATCAGGCATGTCTCCTTGCAGCTAGCTTGTTTTGCCTGGTACAGTTAGTGATTTTAAAGCTTGTTCCTAGTATAAGCTTGCATCAACACATTCTTTTCTTTCTTTTTTCATTTTCTTTTTGCATCGCATTCTGTTGTATAAAAATCTTGTGTTTTCTTTATTTGCCTGCTGGTCATTTGGATGTTTTCTTTTATTGGTTACTACAAATAAGCACTCATGCATAAATTTTTGTGTGGAAATATGTTTCCATTTCTTGTGGGTAGAGTAGAATTGCTGACCAAACACAGAAATTGAGTGTTTGGTCACTTGAGAAAGCCGGATTCTCTTCCAAGTGATAGAAGCACCCTATACCACCATCGGCAATGTTGGGGCAGATGTAGATCCTCCCATCCTTGCCAACACTTGTTATTGTCTGACGTGATTGTAGCCTTCAATGTGATGCACTCTGCCTGGGTTGATCAGCCATTTGCATGTATGTAATTAGATTCTAACAGCTGGGTGAATCTCCATATACCTGTAGTCCTGGCACTTGGAAGGCTGAGCTGGGTGGTGGGGGAGTGCTCTGGGTTCAAAACTAATCTGGGCTAGACCAGTCAAGGATACACAGCAAGATGCTGGGAGGCAAGTTTTTGTCAACTTGCCAGGAACTAGGGTTCTGGGAGGCAAGTTTTTGTTAACTTGCCAGGAACTAGGGTTACATGGAGAGGGCTGTGCTCCTGGGTTGTAGAATAAAGCCGCTGAGTAAGCCACGGGAAGCAAGCCAGTAAGCTGCTTACTCCATAGTCTCTGCTTCAGCTCTTTCCTCCAGGTTTCTGCCTTTACTTCCTGCCTTGACCTTCTTTAGGGACGAAATGTTACCTTGAAATGCATGATAAAATAAAACTTTTCCCCCCAACTTACTTTTGCTCATTGTATTTATTACAGTAACAGAAAGTACACAGATACTGTCTCAAAATTTAGTTAGGTAAATAAAAATACAAAATTAAATAAATGTATTTAATAATAAGTTTATTCAAGCAATAATTGAAGTCATAAGGGCCTCCAGCCATCACAAGGCTGTGTCTGAGGGAGTCTCCTTGTCACCTAATCCACATCCTTAGTTGTGCTCATCCTGCTTTTTCTTGAAGACTGCTGTGTTGTAATCAGTGTTCAAGTGTTCGTGCTCTGAAGTTATTTTCATCCTTTTCCAAGATTATTTTATCTCCTTTGGGTCCCTTACAGCTCCATACATTTCATAATAAAATTGTTAATTTCTACCAAAACAAAAAGCAAGAAACCCAGCCAACATTGTTACAGCAACTGCAGTGAGCATGTGCTCAGAGGTATTGCCTTGTTAACATTTGTCTCCCAACCCCTGAGCATGACTTGTTTCTCTGCTTTTAGACTTTTCTATTAAGAAGGTCATGTTCTGTGTGGATGGAGTGGTACTAGATCTCCCATTTCAATATGGATTCCTTTAATAATGTTTTACTGCGTAGTTACACATAAGTCTCTAGTGCAAATGCCCAATAGAAGTAGATGGATTAGACATGTTTTCTTACTCCTGAGCCAAAGAGAAGCATTCCATTTCATCATTAAGAATCATCAGTATACTATTTGGAGCAGGGTTAGTTTTGTTATAATTATTTAGTATTATTTTCTTTCTTTTTATAGATTTCCTTGGTTTGTTTGCATTTTAAATTACAGGACACTGGATTTGGCAAAATATTTCTTTTCTTTCTATATCTATTGAGATAATTATGTAGTTTGTGAGTTTTGTTTCTCATTTTGTTAACATGATGTGTGCGTGTGTGTGTGTGTGTGTGTGTGTGTGTGTGTATGATATGTATTGATCAGGAGATGTTAAACCAGCCTTTCATCTCTGGAATGAATCCCATTTGGCTCTAATAAGTAAATCTTTTCTGTGTTACTATAGACATTTCAAAGTTGCATTGACTTTATCCAGTAGGCTCATGCTTCTGGCAGTACCATGAATGCAAGAGAAATTCGAGTACTTACTGCACTGATGAGTCAGCATTTTGTATTCATTGCTATGTGTTAACACTGTTGGCTTGAACACTAAACATTACTGGAAGCACTTGCTTTCTTTAAGGATTACAAGGAAGCTCACTCCATCAAACTATAGTTGATTGCATCCTCATCCATCCACGTTGTCAAAGCAAAGCCCAGCCAGTTCCTTGCTGTTGCATAGCAGGTACTCTGTCCGTGTTTGTAGACCACTTAACTGAGTGAGCTGTGGCTTCAAAACTGGACTGTGAGATGTGGAAGCAATTGATATATCTGTCAGGGCTGATGTCCTGAGCACATTTATGCTCTATAGAGGTAGCCTCAGGCTCACCACAGACTGGCAGATTGGAAAGCCACGGCAAGAAGCTGGAAGATGAACAAAAAGCCTCACAGTGTTCTGGAACACCAAGCCTCTCGGGAAAGAGTGCTATTGTGGTGAAGCAGGAGTATTGACAGGGAAATTTGACTTCAGCCATCAATGGTGCATGATGATAGCCAGCTTTTCTGCATCCCACGTTGCCACGGTGGGTCTCAGCCACTACAGTAATCTCACCTCATGGTCCACTGACTGTCTAGTCTGTATGTACATATGTAGAAAATGCTTGGCATACAAAGAACATGTGGTAATTTCCGGCTTACTTCCTTTCCCCCCTTTTTAGGGCAGGGGATCATGGATCCAGTGATGGCCTTGAACTCACTACATAGCTGCAGAAAACATTGAAGCTATGTTCTTTCTGACTCCACCTCCTGAGCACCTGGATTGCAGGCATGCACCTGCAGCCTGGTATTTTTCTTCTGGCTGGTGATAGAACCCAGGACTTCTTGCATGGAGGACAAGCTCTGTACCAATGGAGCTGCATAGCTACAGTAGACTGACTGACCCATTTGATGAAAGATAATCTGAATCATGATGGTTCTGACCAGACAAGTCAAAGCAGCTTCCAGGAAGGGAGGCAAAGTGTCTCATAAAATGTTTTTAGTACATAGCTATAGCCATCATGATGCTATTTTGAAGTATTTAGCTTTAGCACAGATATCACTTACTCAATCAGAATTTTTGGATAGCACCAGCAGTATCATTTTCTACTTGATAGGCCAAGCTTGTCTTCAGCTCACCTTCTCTCTTTTACTGTTGGAAAACAATAACCAAGTCCTATCAAATCTTTTTAAAAAAAAAAATAGAAAGAAAAAAAAAACATGTTTTCCAAGGTTAAAATACACTTTGCACATCAAGATCATAGAGGACATTTTTTTCTCCAACTGTTCATTGTGTTTTCCCAGTTCTAAGATACCTTAGATGATAATAGAGTTCCCAGGATTGTTAAAATGACTATGATGAATTTTTAAAATGACTGCAATTTGGATTATGATTTTTCAAAACATTAAAACATACATTCTAGAAGCAAAGAACTAGGCTCTGCTTTGTTTTTAGTCTTCGGTCCCTATCCCACTAGGAAATCAAAAGGCATTTAAAGCATATGTCTAATGTGGTGTGTGTTTCTGTTCTGTCATGTCAAGATGACAACGAGGTTCTTTAATGATAATAGTGATGACCGTGGTACCTTTCAAATCTCTCTTGGATGCTTATGCAGTGTGGTTTCACTTGTGGTAAATAGATGCCTGACGATAACTACGCAAACCAATAACAATTACCCTCATCCTTCAGAAACAAGGCTTCCTAGCTTTGCGGGATTTCAAAGCAAATCACTTTGGCCTCTTAAACACAATAACTAGCAGGTGGAAATTGGAACAGCAGTGTTTCAATTCCTGAGGAAAAGAGCATGTGTTGCCTGGAAAGCCAGGGAAGGCTGAGCCTGAAGTTGTCAGTATAGTTTTCTCTTGTCTGAGTTTTTTCTTCTTACCACGCTGCTTGTTTCATAAGTGATTTTGTTTGAGAAATGAATAGATAGAGAAATGATTCTATTCTAAATGAATCCATCAGCTTAGAGAGCAGAAAGAATCTATGTTGGGCATGCACACACACACACACATACACAGTTTAGCAGAAATAATCCAGTTAGGCACTGGCGCGCACGCACACACACACACAATCTCCCAACATATAGGAATATAATTTCTGTCACTATATAACCTAAACCATAGGGTAGCAACCACTTTGAGTTTAAGGCATCTAAAATTGGGTGACATTTTGAAATGTCTGCCCCTCCCCCACGCTCTAGTGTCAGAGACTTTCTAGTTAATCTTCTTTAAGGTCCTATTCTCTTAATGGAAATGCTTAGCTGCATAATTGCTTTGAGTCTAGTGCTGTTCCAAATGGAAAATATAATAATCTAATGGTATTGTCTCTATAAGCGAATGAGAATTTCAGGAGTGGCTGTTGGTGCCACCCATGTGATCCAGAGAGGTTAATGCAGTTAAAGTTATTTCACAGTCCATTAAGGAGCTTACGGTGACCTCACGACCTTTGCGCCAACAACACGGAATCCATTATCATCACAATGGAGGAGCCCTGGGTTCGGCTGACTTGACAATGGGCCGGGGGGAAATCCCAAGTTAGTACTTAGTTTAAAAAAATGCACTTTTCTTTCTGCTTCTTGGGTATGGCTATTAATATGCCCTCCTGTAATTTGTAACATTAACATTGCTGAAGGTACGGAAAAGGACAATGAAATGAAGATGTCAGAACTGCTGACTTAGTTCGGTGCGTGCTGATATTGGCGGTGTGTGGAGGTGGCAGATATCTTACAGGAAATCAAGACGAAGAAAGTCAAGGAACTCAGTTAAATTAATGATACATTATCTAGGGTTGTGAAATTCATTTAGGCGAATAATAGCTTCCCTCCATCACCGTTAAGGTTAGAATCCATTCTGGGATTTAAGATATGATTTAGAGAGAAACAAACACTTAGGAATACAATCAATCAAAACTACAATACTCATTACCAAACTCTAAATTTCAAAGAACTGCGATTGTGCTAGCATCCCCCCTCACCATCCACCAGCCCACGAATATGCTACATTGGAGACAGCTATTGTTTGCCTTTCCTGTCTTGTGACTGAGTGACAGTCATCGCTGACACGTTTAAAAACGGTCGTACTGCAAGCAGTTAAAAAATAATAGTAAAGATTTTATACACCTACTGATTGATTCAGAAGTATTAATTAGTATTTTTGTCCTCCAAGATGAGCTTGAGTGCACAGTCCCCTCTGGAGAAATAACAAGTGTGGAAATTAAAATAAAATCCTGCAGTACTTTGTACCAATAGGAAAAAAAATCAGATAGTCCTTATGCTAAAAATAAAGAAGGTTGTTTGTAAAGACTAAAGTGTAAACACAGGCTCTGAAAGAGTCACTTTGTTCCCAGACCCCAAAAGAAATCATTTTCAAATAATGTAAGGAAAGCGTTTACAGGTAATTAAGAATGTAGCTGCACATTTCAAAGATCGTTCTTGCAGGGGTCATTAGCACATGTCAGCGCATCGCAGCACAAAGAGGGGCCAATGCTTACTAAACCGCTATTACCACGCTCTGGGCACCAGAACAAAACCTGGGTTAATTTTGGGGACCCATTTTGAAGGCTTCCTTTCAGGGTTTGCTGAGAAAATAATAAAGAGATTTCACCTGTATCTGATGAAGCAAAAGGCAACTTTGATCAAACGTCTGCGCCAGCTGAGTGAGACCCGCTCACTCTGAGGATAATTATTTAAACAGAAGAATGTTCAGTTTGATGCTTGAGACTGTTAAATCTACCCTCTTGGGATGTTTAACGCTGAAAGAATAGTATCTCATATTCAGTGTTAAGCCTGATGCATTTAACACAAATGTTTATTTATGTTTACTATTGAAAGACTTTGCTGAAGGTGCCACCACTAAGCTCTAATCTATAAGAATATAACTGAGAAAAAGGATTATTTGGCTTTTGAAGTTTGACAATAATTTTTTTTTTTTTTACTTTTAAAACCAACCAGGGGCATATTTTTAATTGCTTAAAAATCCACATAATTTTCACCTGTGTGAGCATATCTTACCTGATCAGGGAGAATTCCAGACAAGGGCAGTGACTGAAGAGGATGAGACAAATTGGCCAGTAAGAAAAATGACCACAATGAATGAGCTAAAGGGGATATGATTATAAAGGGGAAAACATAACATGGAGCAATCATTTGGTCACAATGTTAAGCGAGCACTCTGTGTCAAATGTTGATCAGGGCCTGAATCACAATTTGTAATTCTCTATTTGTCAATATACAATATTAAAAATCATTTAAAAACACATTTAGACATTTATGTACCTGACACCAAAAACACTGCACGCCAAATGGGGCTGACTATTTTTAACAGCATAACTGATAATTATCCCTGTTACCATTGTTAGCATATGTCACAACTGTTGATACAATATTGCTTTTTAAAAACCTTTTAAAAATAATATTGCTACCTCCAATGGCTCCCCTTTCTTAGGTCTTTGAAAGGAAACCTTCTCCTTTGAGAAAATCTCTCTCCGTAAAAGAATTAATAATCAAAAATGGAAAAACTCTCAAAACTCTGTCAAAATATAAAACATGACTTATAGAAGACATGTCTGGTTCCAGGCTGGTGCTCACGGGGCGAATTTGCTTTGCAAAGAGACGCCTCTGTTTGACTAAAGAGAAAGTTCCTGAGAAGCTGGCAGAAAGCAAGAACGTGTGAGCAATGCAGCTTCCAAAGTGGGTCTCAGACTCCAGTAGCCAAAAATAAACCGGTTCCTGGCTGAACGACATAAGTGCAATTGTGAAATTGATATCCCTCCTTGGCCGGGTCCCAGACAATATGTTGCCTTTCGGGGGCTGATCAACGTGATGGATGTGATCTGGGAAAGCCAGGGAGGCGCTTCTCTTTAATCAAACCCACTGTCCTCAACACAAGTGTGCACACACAGAGAGAAAGAGGGGACGGGGGTGGGGGACAGGAGGGAGGGGGAAGGGAGGGAGGGAAGGAGAGAGAGGGAGAGAGGGAGAGAGAATCATTACAGATGAACTCATAAGCTATTCAAAGCTCTGTTCTGGATCTCTTTAGAATCTGAGGGGCGCAAACCAAACTCCACACGTGGAGAGAAAAGAATGAACTACCTACTGAGACATAAGATGGCAGTAACTGAACAGCTTAGTGCTTTTAAGAGTGAAATAAAAAATCACTTTAGTGTCATAACAAACTTAGTAAACATATCTAGCTGGATTTTGGGTTTTCTTCTAAAAAAAAAATTAGAGGTTTTTGATGTCTATTTCACAGTCATGACCAAGAACAAGGTTTCTTTTCTCCTTTTATTTTTCCTCCTCACTACAACTATTTTCACCATGGATTTTTAGTGTTCTGGTAAACTGTCTTTAAAGTAGCATCCAAAGTCACAGCGAGAGAAAGAGAGAGGAAAAAAAAGTCAACTAAAAATCTCTTGGAAACCAACACTAAGCTTTCAGACACTGGTTTATTAGAGCTGTGGATTCTAAATACCAGCCTCCTGAGTTTAAAAATCACCGAATAGTCCCTTAACTGAGACTCCTCACTGCTGTAGCTAACAGAGTGGAATGTCTGCTGGCAGCATTCTCTTTACTGAGGTAAAAATTCTGGCTTACGACCGGCTGTGCTGGTTTCTTCTGCTCCTACTGCAATGACTCAGATTGATTCTGGCTTAAAAGATCAGCACCGGGGTCTCATCTATTTATTTTTCAGGGTTTCCTTTAATGTCAACAGGCTGCCAGATTGCTTAACCCTTCTGCACCCCAGCCCCCCCACACTGTTGTTCTATTCACGCATAATATGCAGGAGTCAGATTGTCAGCTAATTATGTCACAAGCAATCAGCCAACAAAGACCCACCATTCTCGCCTGCAGAATGAGCCTTGTTTCAAAGCCAACCCAAGAGGGGAAAAAAATCAGGCCCTTTCAGTAAAGGACTCTGGAGTGAGGGTTTTATTTAACTCTGCATTCCATTTCAGCCCTGCTGTTGCCTTGATGTGGGATGGTAATAGCCGTTTCTTCTCCAGCAGCTGTGTGGACCTTGAGGGGGCCCTGAGTTCATCGTACACACACTGCTGTGGGAAAACACATGACTTTTTGGTAGAGCGCTGTGAGGTCTAGCAAACCAATATAGTACTTTCTTCTCCAAAAGGCTTCGATGATCTTGATTTCTCTCAACATTTCTTTCTTTTGCAAAGACTGAATGTAGAGGAGAAACACAGCAAATTTCCAGTAATTTCTGTGCATGGAGATGAGATTATTTGACATAAGCATTTCAAAAGAATTCCCAAGATGCTCAGCAGTAGAGCCTTTGGAATTGAGGCCTAGCAGGCTGTGAGGATGGTTTTGGGGTGATCTGTGCAATGACAGGTAAATGCTTAACAGAAAGCCCAGCTTGGTTCTGGCAGCTCAGCAATGACTACAGTCCCCTTGCACAGAAGCAAACAAAGCATTGGCCTTCAAATTTAACAATTTAAGAGAGGTAGAGAGGTAGAGAGGAAGCCAAATGATAAGGCAATGACCTCTTTGGACAGAACATTCACCAAGAAGAAATGACCGACACTGACATTATTTTCATCTGTTTCTTAAGGTTTTTTTATAATATCCACTGCTTGTTTAATTTAACAGTCATAATTTTATGAGGAACATATCTTAAAATCTTACCAGGGAGAGGAGCTAACACACAGGAAAAAAAGTAACATACCTACACCATGTCAGTAAACAGAGGTTTGGCTTGTTTGTTTGTTTGTTTGTTTGTTTCACCAGGCCAGTGGACTCAGATAACAGGAAAACTCGAGAAGCATCTAAGGTTGTCAGGCTGTTTCTCAGGTGTGGAAGCTGAGAAGAGCTTTGGGGTTCTTAGATCCTGGCAAACAAAAGAATAAACCCTTGGAATGCTGCTCAGTCTCTTACTTTGCTCTGATAGTGAAGACTTAAAATTTTAAGCCCAGCAAACTGAGTATGGCATTAGATGCCTGCAATGCCAGCACCCAGGAGGCTGAGACCAGAGGTCATCCTTAGCTACACGAAAAGTTGGGAACCAGCCTGGGCTACATGAAGCACCACTGCCTCAAAATAAGTAAATAATACATTTTCCTGCAATTTTAAATTCCACAAAATTAAGACTACATCAAACTGGGACTTTAACTATGTGGCTTCTAGTGTCTACAGGACTGAAGATGTATTTTCTGTCCCTCTAATGAGACACTGTAGAATCTCTGTTTACTGCTCTCATAGATGCCTTTATCACATTGCGTTAGTAAGAAAATCTCTCTCTTCCTCCCTTTTGTCTTAAGACAGGTTCTCACTCTAGTCCAGACTAACTTTAAATAATTTCATAGCCCAGCCTGGGTTTGAACTTGCAATGATCTTCCTGTCTTAGGCTTAGAAAAAAAAAAAGAAAAACCTTGCACAATTATAATTCATAAACTATCCCACTGGAAGTTGGAAATGCAAAAATAAAAAACCATCAAAATTATAATTTTGATAACAATAAGATTGTAAGTATTTTAATACACGCTTGAGAAATATAAAGACAATATACATGATTACATGTATATACATGCATAAAACCTAAAGCTTTGTTAATTAGCATGTTTACATATGCATGAGGCGTTTGTTTTCATCCCATAGGCAATGCCAGAAATGCCTCAGCACCGTCAAGGGCCCCCTTGCTCTTGGGTTAGGTATCAGGGTTCTCAAGAAAGCACTTGTCTTTTAGGTATCTTTTCTTCTAAAATGCAGCACTGTCGTGGGTAGGGGATGAAGACTGTTTTTAGGAAGACATTTGAAAGAAATGACCCGCTGTGGCTGATGATAATTTGAAGCACAGAAGGAAGTCGGTAGCTACTTACAATGACACAGATGACAATGGCAGGGGAAGGGAAAGGTTATTCTTTTTAAATATAACATATTACTTCTTTGGGAACTTCATATATGCATACAATGCATTTTGGCAATGCATTTACCCATACTCCACTCTTGGACTTCTTCCAGATTCCACTTCCCAATGTCAAGACCTCTAATTTTTTTAAATTTACTGAAAACCTGTGCTACACATACTCTCTTGTCTGTGTAGCCTTCCTCTGGAGTGTGTTCAACCTACCAGGAATCATATCCTTAAGGAAAACAGACTCTTTCTCCCTCAAAATGCATCAGTTGTCAATAGCACCTTAGTAAGGGGTTGGGGCCCAGTAACCCTTTCCCATTCCGTCCTAGAATGATGACTAGCTTGATCTTGTGTAGGTCTTGTGCAGGCAAGCACAACTGCTGTGAGTTCACGAGGACAGAAGTTCTGTCCTGTCCAGAAGGCACTGTTTTGCTCCAATTCTCTGGACCTCTGGATGTGACCTGGGGCATAGAGGAAAGTCATATGCTGATTATGAAGACAAATTTCACAGTTTTAAAACTTCAACCTATTTTATCTATTTGGAAGAATGTAGTTATGTAGCCTTGAAGGACTAAGAAAATCATGCTCCAATTTGCTTTTTTCAAACTGTCTTTTATCTTATTTTATTCTAAAAAGACTTTTTTTTTATTGTGTACATCTAGAGGGTCTTCCTTCAGCTCCTGTCAAGGAAGCCTATTAGGAAGTGAGTAAATTTAATGAACACACAACTGCACTAAGTATGCATCAGCTAATTTGCATGTCTGCATGGGTCCAAGTGCAGTCATTGTAGGCAAACAGCTGTCTGCTCTCTGTTCCTGTGAGTATGGAAATGAGGTGCTTAGAAAAGTGTATCACCATCAAAAATAGCAAACTAGGGCTGGAAGGAGGTTCAGAATCAGCCTATGACTGTCCCAAATTTAAATTAACGCAGAGAACTAACAAAGAGAGTGTGCTTATTAAGTTCATTAGATAAAGCTGGGCAAGGGGTGGGGGTGGGGGAGGCACAAGCTAGGACACGGACCCTTGACTTTATGTTTTGCAATTTCATAGGACAATTATTTTATTCCATAATAATCACAATTTTCTAAAACTAAATACGAATTAATTTGCAAGAAAATGAACTCTGTAAGTCAGTTAGCTCCTACCTCTGTTGTCAATGCTAATAAATATGTGTAAACTATGACATGAAGTATGACCTCAATATTGAGGACAGACTGTGAGGCAAATGACGTAGTCCTCTGTTTAATTCTGTCAGATCCCCATAGCTTATATGGGCTTTCAAAAGCAGATCTGAGGGGCTGGTGAGATGGCTCAGGAACTAAGAGACATTACTGCTCTGGCAGCAGCCCACAGCTCTGTCCTCAGCTTACACCATCTGTAAATCTAGCTCCAGGTGACCCAGTGTCCTCTTCTGGACTCCAACGTACCTGTATGGGAGTGCACAAACCTACATGTTTGCTGTTTTTTTTTTTAATATACACTAAAAATACAGTAAGAATAGATGTTAAAAATTAACCCATTTGAACATCTAAAATTTAAAGGTATTATTGAGTTCTATCAATTTCCTTCTATTTCCAGAGTTTATGACAAAATGAAATTTAACCAAAAAACTTTTTCTTAATATAAATAAATGACCTGTAAATTCACTTGTTTTGTTTTCTGAGCCAAGATAGCACAGAGAACAAGTAAGCCTTGAACTAGCCACCTAACAGAGGATCGCCTGGAGCTCCTGATCCTGTGTCCACCTCCCAAGTGCTCGGGTTCCAGACATGTGCCATTACACACAGTTTGGTTTTTGGTTTGATTTCATCGTTCTAAAAACCAAGTGTATTTTACATAAGGAAGAATAATTTAGCAATGGCTCAGAACCCCTGGGTGGTGGTGGAACCTATCTTCCCACGGCAGGTGCTTGAATAATGAGTTTATACGGCCAAAGGACGCTCACTTCCATGAATCACACACAAAAAGCCGTTTATAATGACTGAGCGTTAATAGGAATATTTGCAGGAACTTTGCACCCAGGAGAACCACTTTCTCTGCGACCGTCCCTCTCTGTAGAGAGTCCCATGGAGTCATACTCTGCGATTCTGGCTCTGCTCTGGGGAGGGGGCACATCTCTGGGTGTTCCAGATACTGTCTGACTTACTGTAGCTGAGCATGGCAAACGTTGCCAAATTCTTCTTTGTCCTTCACACGGAGTCCATATTGACTGCTTCAAAAACTCTTTGTAGGAGCTATTATTTTCAAATTGTTTCCCAACTTATACTGCAATTGAAAATTGGACAGCTTTTCAATTGCTCTCGCATTCCAATTGATTACCAATACAGTTGTTCAGAATTAAGAATTTCAGTCTGTTCTCTTCCTGGCATCATGTTGACTATGTGGCTTTCATTTAAATATTGCAGCATGGCCTGTGCCAGACTCTGTGTTAAGATAACACACAAGGCAATCAATTAGATTTATTATCTCTTCTCTTGACTCTAGGGTGTGCATCACTGTGTGTGGGGGTGGGGTGGGGGCACCAGGAAGCCCCGTACACAATGCTACCTCCGTTCAAGGTCTCCTAGGATTAGCCCCAGGACTCAGCAGGTGTATCTCAAGGTTTGCAGCATGTACTGTAAGTGGAGGTGGTTGTAATAAAGAAGTAGTTAATGTATTTCTGGAATAAATGCATCTGATAGGGTTAGGTTCTCAGATCAAATCAATAAATATTTATTGAATGATTGCTCTGAAGAGGGAACCAGGCTCAACCTTGGAAGGCGGGAAAGGAGTGCATAGTATGCCACAACTGAAATGCTCAGAAACACCTTAAGAAACATTTAAGACTCTCTCAGCGAAAAGGCAAATTTAAAAAATCCCTGACTGTATTGGAAGGCATCTGTGAGCCCTTTACCACCATCCTGTGCTGTCCTGGGAGGTCCTGTGTGCATCAGCAATGGCCCTCGTTTCCTGATGAGACAAGGAGGCACAGGTTAGAGACTCTTCTCAAGGTCACACAGTGAAGCAGAGGCAAAGCTGAATCCTTCACTGCAGGTGGACATCTCCTGGCTTTAGGGTCAAACTGCATGGGACCGGTTGCTAGAATGCTCAGAGGAGCTCTTTGCTCTGTTGTCCTGTTCCTGTAACGTAAGCACAATTGTGATATAATTAATTGGCATAAAGTTGTTAAAATTCAAATTGTCATAATACACTGGCCTTCCTCTATCAGTACTGGGTTCTTCTGTATATGTGGGTCTCAGAGTTCTGTTTTTATATAACCGAAGGGAAACTATATATTCCTCTTTTCTCTGCTGTTCACTTAACACTTTGTTTAAAAACATATTTTTAATTTAATTACTTAAATAAAATTAAATTAAATTTATGCTTACGAATGTTTTGGCTGTTGAATCTTCTGAAACTGAGGTTACATGGTGGTTGTGAGCCATCATGTAGGTGCTGGGAATCAAACCTGTGTCTTCTACGAGAGCAGCCAGTGCTCTTAACCACTGAGCCATCTCTCCAGCCCCTCTTGTCAGACAAGTACACAAAAGGTTGGCTTTCGTACTGAGGAGCCATCCACATGCTCAGCACTTTGAGGTTGCCTTTATATATACCTTTCTTGCTCTGTCGCATATTCTACACAACTTCAATCATCTAATTTCTAAAATATTTTTAATATTTTTCTATTTTATGTGCATTAGTGTTTAGCCTACATGTATATCTGTGTGTGTGTGTCAGATCTTGGAGTTACAGACAGTTGCGAGCTGCCATGTGTGTGTGGGAATTAAATGTGGGTCCTCTGGAGAGCAGTCAGTGCTCTCAACACTAAGCCATCTCTCCAGCCCCTCTAAAATACCTTAAAGTAAACCAGAAGCATAAATGCTTAGAAATTATTTATACCACTGTATAAGAAGACCTACAGTGGTATGATAGTGTGAGAGGGAAGGACCGTGACGCTCAAACAAATAAGTTCAAGATTGTTCTAAGCACTGTCTAGCCCACATTTGTGCAAGGCTGTATTCTTCAGTTATTCTGACTATTACAGGGACCCACACAGTATCAACATAGACAGAAACGGCTCGCTTGAACAAAGTGGAGAACTTGGAGGTGGACACGTCACTCAGTGAAAAAGCACTCTCCTAGGAAACTCAAAGCCAGAGAGTGAAGGTCAAATCCAAGGTCATTTACAAGGTGGCCATTTACAAGAGCAAATGATTTCTTTCTTTTCAGGGTGCTTGTATTAAATATAACACTGTCCCTTTTTCCCTCATGCATCTCAGTGGACTGCTCATCGTATAGTCAAAGATGCGCCTCTGCCTTCTGAGTGCTGAGGTGACAGGCCCACACCTTCATTTCTTGTTTCTGTGGCACTGGAAAGTGTAGCTGGGGCCCTGTGCATGCTAGACAAACACTCTACCCACTGAGCTACCCTGCTGACCCTAGCACAGTCTCTGTAGGATGTATTTATTGTGGTTCATAGTCACTTGGAGTCAGGTGTGAAATCTTTTACTGATGGTATCATGCTGGCATTCAAAAAAAATTGCATTTCCTAGTTCTGGATTAAGGCTGTTTAGCCTGCAGGTAAAGAGCTGGGTGGGGTGGTAGCTGCTTCATTAAGGTGCCTGTGACCTCGGCATCCTATCCTCTGACGAAAACTCCATTCACCTTCTCTTCATCTGATAGTCTACTGCCTTGCCAGTTGCTTTTTACACTTAGTAATCAAGCTATTTCATGGTCTGTAAAGACTTCATAGTCTTTCATTCAATGGCAGGTCGTGATCACTTAATCTCATATGATGGATGCTTCTCTCATTTCTGTCTTTCTATTAAAGTGCTGAGTAGGCACTCTTGTCTTCTTATTTCCACTCATATGTTTGATATTTAGGGAGGACAACCTTAAAAGTATGGACTGGAAAACTGAAAAGGCAACCAGAGACATAGTGTGATATTTTTTGACCTGAACACTGCAGTACCAACCATGACGGTGAGTACATCTTAGGCAGGATGAATTTGAGAAGCTTTTGCAGATGTAACTGAGATGTTTAGATGCCAGGGCCTGGGGGGGGAGGCAGGAGAGCTGAGGGTATTAATGGTATTAAGAATCTTGGGGCGGGATAAGATGAAATTAAGACATGAGCAAAGAATGAGATCAAATTCCTTGAAAATTTAGAACATTCTAGAGGTGCTCCAACATTCATAGACATGGCCACCATGAAGACTGGTAAGGCCACTGCTATGGTTGGGGTCCGAAATGCCCTCCAAAGGTTTGGTCATCAGTTTGTGGCATTACTGGCACATGGCAGAGCCTTTAAACAGTGAGCCTCGTGGGAAGAAGCCACCTGACTTGGTGTATGGTCTTACGGGAGATTGGCCCTTTCTCTTTGCTTCCTGGTAAACTTTTCTGGACCAACATAGGCCCAGGGCCAAGGATTCGAGTGACAGGAGCTGATCTCTCTTAGACAGTGAGCAAGCAGATGCTTGCTGCATCTCCCTCAGGCATTCCATAATGACAGCGGGAACGTTTGTAGCCATCATAACCATCACAGACCCTGAGAAGAAAGACCTGGAGACCCTGACGTCTGAGAAGTGTGCAGAAGAAGCCTCTTCAAAACAGAGGCCGTGGCCCATGTGTGCAATATTGCTGAGGTGCAAATTCAGATAAACCAGATTGTTGGTTATTGAATTTGGTGTGTGCTTCATTAAAAAGCTAAAAATATCAACTACATGCACAAGAAATATCTAACCTTATTATTATTTCATTTGATGCATTTTTTTGACCATTACCACAGATGAAAAAAAAAAAGAGACAAATGCTTAATAGTCAGTGAAGATAAGGAGAAATAGAGATAGGCTCAGAACACATGCTTTTAATTTTTCTTTAGGTTGGCAATCAGGCAATATCAGACAAAAATTGTTCTGCACAAGACCATCAACTCAGACTTTATTCTAACAGAGAACAGACATGTAATCTGAATTTTTTTTTTCCCAGCGGAGAACTGCAAATGCCTCCTGTTGGTCTCTCTTCCACTTTTAACTCTCTGAAGTCATTCATCTTCCACATGAACTGGGATTTTGTTTTTATTTATTTATTTATTTTTAGAGTTATTTAGTTTGTGTGTGTGTGTGTGTGTGTGTGACCTGCATGGATGTATATACACTTTGTGTGTGCCTGGTGCCTGAACAAGAAGGCACAGGATCCCTTGGAATTGGAATAATGGGAGGTCTTGAGCCATCCTGTGGGTGTTGGGATTTAACTTGGGTCTTCTGCAAGCGCAGCAAGTGTCCTTAAGCTCTGAACCATCTCTCCAATGCCCCGAGCTGCTTCGCTGGGCCTGCACATAACTGTCCAATGATCTCATATTTCAAGTAGCAGAAACCTTAGGCCTCTTCCATGGCCTGTGTCCTGACATTTCCTCATCCTCTCTTTGTCCATATTGTCTTTTCCAATTCTTTCCCTTAAACCCTCCAAGCTCTTCAACTTTGGGGCTTTACACTTTTCTTTTTCAATTCTTTCAGATCTCTCTCTTGTCAGTGCTGGGCCACTGTTCCTAGACTTCCAACCTTCCAGGAAAGCACTCTACCGATTGAGCTCCATTCCCAAGTCTTTAGTTTTACTAACGTTTAACTAGCCCATTAATATCTTCTAAATACTCTGTCCTCTACCCACTGATTCACAGTAAGCCATCTCCCCCAGGAAAAAATGTCATGTGAACTGTGATACTCTCATGGTGTAAGTCTTCTGTTCCTAGGAAGTGTGTCATGCTTTAAATACTGTTACCCTAGAGCCTATTTTGATTGCCTGAGTTCCTTCTCGTTATATTTGCTACACAGAATCCTCTACATACATTATTCCAGATAAACTTCATAAAACGCCAATTTGTCAAATTCTAAAAATGGTTTCCTGAGATCTTTTGTGAGATATCCTGGTTTTATGTGACAATAAGAGGGAAATGGCATCCTTAGAATATCGAGCCTTTTAGTTCTCAAACAGACACTTATCTCTGCATTTATTCCCATGTGAGTAATGTTCTCAGTAGACCTCGGTGGTTTCCATGTCCTTCTCATCAAGGCTTGCACACCCTCTATAACATGCTCCTCTGCCACCTCCTGCCCTCGGTGGTCCTGAGACGCTATCTCATGCCATCTTTCCTTCAGTCACGCTGAAGGAAACCTGCTGCTCTCATCCCAAAGGTCCCCATGGTGCCATTTCCTGTACCTGGAGGGAGCCTATCTCCTTTCGAAGAGCCTCACAGCACATGCCTCTCTTTCCCTCTCTGGAGGCTTTGCTTGGCCACTCTGAGTAAAAATAAATAAACAAATAAATAAAATAAAAATAGCCCTCCCCGTTCTTCCATGTCTCCTTTTCTTGAGCCCTCAGCCATGACTTTCTCCTCAGCATCTATTCCTACCCTTTTTTATTACATATCAGCTTGCAAATTTATTCATTTGTTATATCTCATCTCCAAAGAGGATAGAAACTCCTGAAATGTAGTGTTTTATCCACTCTTGTCAAAGCTCATATAAGTGCATGGCACTTGATATATATTTATTGAACGCCAAATGAGTGATTTTCTTAATATAACTATCTAAGTCTTGCTAACTTTTTATTAATTTCTAGCATTTAATTACTTTATTCCTATTTAAAGTAGAGCTATCTTTTTATTTTGTCTGACTTGTCATCTATGATATAAATATATGACCTAGTTTTTAACAAGCATTTCTTAATCAAATTCTAATTATCATAATAGATTTTGAGTTATTCTATTGGAGTTACATAAAGACAATTACTTATTTTCTTTGCCCACATTTGTGGATTGTGCATCTTTTAAAAGCATTATTCCATTGTCTAGAACTTTCACAAAAAGGAAACAGACTAATACAGTGTCACACCTGGGTTCTTAAGCAGCAGCTTTTATAACACGCATTTCAGTCTTTTCCCGCTGTGCTGGCTGATTGTCAGTCACACATCATGGAGATCATCTGTCAGGTTCTGCTCCAGGTTGCCTTCTTTAGAGATCTACGCTGCTACTGTCTCAATCAGGCACACCACAATTCCACTGGGTAGGAAAGGCAGAGTGTAGGAGGGCACTGACGTTTCTGTTTACAATGGCCACCGTTCTGTGTTGTCACCTAACCAGAGCAGGCTGCTTACTACTGCTGTCCGAGAGGTGGTGGCTGCGGCTCTCTAGGAAGGGACGTTGCAGGTCACAGAGCTGAGCCTGCCAGTCGGGTGATACCTAACTATAAATATGCCTTTAAGTTAGGTGTGAAATTGCTGTTCTGGTGTTGACCTATCTCTGTATCCCAGAGAGGAACCTGTGTGCTTGGATGACTCTGCGGCATTCTGACGCTTCTGTATTCACTCAATGTCTGTGTCTTTTCCTGCTACTGGAATAAAACACTGGGACAGCAGCCACTGAACAAGGGCTCACAGTCCCAGGTTCTGGTCTGTCTGGATGGAGAAGATACAGTAGCAGGAGCTTGAGGGAGTTGGCCATATTGAATCCAAGGTAGGGAAGCAGCAAGTTCCTGCTCACTTCCCTTTTACCACTTACAAAGGTCAGGATCCCAGCCTGGGGAACGGCGCTGCCCACCATTAAAAGGTGTCTCTCCACATCAATTCCTGTAGTGAAGCGCCTTACCCACAAGTGTGCCGAGAGGCTCATCTTCCAGGAGATTGTACACTTGCCAAGTTGTCACTTAAAGTCTGTGCCACACTAGGGAGGGAGAATCCACAGTGCCTGCCTTCCTAGAGTCTGTGGTCTGGTGGCAAAACCAGTGCGTTAATTAATTGTAACTGAAAGGAGAAATAAGGCGTAGCCATATTTCAACACATAAAGAGAGGCTGTCCAGGCAGCAGTAGCAGGTGATAAAGTAAGGATGTTGGAAGTTCTAAACAACTCCCAGTCTCCAGAGTACAGCGGGGAACGTTCCATTTCATAAATTAGCTAGAACAGGTGTAGAGACAGCAGCAAAGCAAAGAGCAGGTAGAGGAGGTGATAGGGGTCCAGAAGAGCTAGATAGCCATAGAGAGCTTTGCAAAAGAGAGTGAACACTTGGTCTGTTTTTGGAATCATAGACTTTACTAAGTGATTTTAATTACAGGATTGAGAAAGATTGAGTAGAGAACAATCTCTATGACGACTCGTGAGGAGATGAGTAGGTTCGTCCATGCAGGTTAGGGAAAGATGAGGGGTCCTGCAGTGAGACTGACTGAGAGGAGCAGTACTAGATCTTGTCATCAAATAGACAGGAAGAAGGAGAGTGTATCAAGACGGTATCATTTGTAAAACTGGGTATTTGATGAAGCAATGACTCAAGAGTAACAGAAAGTGGGATTATAGGGAAGATCATGAGTCTAATTCCAAATTGCACAGCCATGAAGTGACTGTAAGATGGCCAAGTCAAGGCATCACCCTAACACATGGATGTTTATGTGGAGCTCAGAGTTGGACAGCTGGAGGGACCAGCTTGAGAGTCTTCAGGACAAATGAAACTTGTTCATACTCTTTTTCATCAACACTGCAACCTTCTTGGGCCTTTTTCTGTAAAGGGAGTAAGTCTTGGTTGCACACTTCCCATCTGTTTTCCTCATCCTTTGCCTTTGAGCCAAACTTCCTAGAAATAGATGCCACTGAAGAGTTTCCTTCCAGTCCTGCATTTGGCATAAACTTCACAATCAACATTACAAAAGGGTCTGTTCTCTCCACTCTAAGACTTCTCTTGTTGGTAAACATTTTTCATGACCGCTAGAGAGATATTCAGTTCTCACAATTAATTCCACTTGTAAATCCATCTCTTTTATCAATGTCAATGATACCTCAAGCCTTTCCTCCCATCCGGGCCGTCTGTTGTAGGGTAAACAGTACAGTGCTCCAACAGACATCCTCTTGTATTCTCAGCTAAACTCTCTACCTAGGAGATTTTATTCTTACAAAAATAAACAAACAAAATGATCTTATTGTTCCAAACAGCATAAGGGGAGTGGCAGGGCAATGTGGTCCGGTCCCTTACCTCATCAAAGCCAGAGAGATGCCATTCATGGGGCTGGGGAGATGGGAGCAGCACTGCTTGAGGAACTCACGTGGATCACACCTGTGGATGATCTGGTTTCTGTGACGGCTAATTTGTTATCACCTGAAAACAAACACGTCTAGAGCTCTTATCTTCTCTGCTATCAAAAATATTCTGGGATGACTATTCTCCTGCTTTTCCTTGCTAGCAGTATCTTGACTTTGGTATATGGCATTGCTATGATTCACATGCTGAGATCTCCTGAGCAGTAGAGAACATGATGGTCCTCTGGATAATACGATGGAAACAGATCCTGCTAGATCAATATAACAGGATAACGTTTTAACGCTTTTCTTCCAGCCGTAAATAAATATCAGCCTAATATCTGGAGGTGTAGCTGTATCATGGCCAGGAGGCAATGAGAACAAAGATTTACGAAAGTCAGAATATAAATTTAGTTTGCTCAGTAGCTAAATCTACACAGCAGATAGTAGGAAACTTATTATTTGAGATAACTGAATTGCTGTTTTTATAGACAATGATCGAAGACACCCTACTTGTAGCCAAACATATGATTTCCAATAGATTTGCTGCAAATGTTTAGAATTTAACACCCTAGGCTTGGGATATAATATAGTCAGTAAACTTGTTGCAGAAGCAACAAGCAATTCGACCTGGATTCAATCACCAGAACCTATGTCAAAAAGCTGGGCATGGTGGTGGGTGCTTGTAATCCCGTCTGTAGGAGCCAGAAAGGGGCAGGGGTCTAGGACTGGCGGCTCTTCAGCTAGCTTAGCCTAATAGATAAGCTCCAGCCTTGTCTCAACAATGAAGGTAACAACCAAGGTGGGTGTTGCTAAGGAAAAGCACCTTACGTTGTCTTCTGCTTGCTGTCTCCCTCTCTCCTTCCCTCTCTTCTATACATACACATGCACAAAGGTGATCCTACACGCACACATATACACACATCAACACAAATGAACAAACACACACAAGATGGAACATTTCCAAACAAATGAGATACTTTTACATGCCACATTTTGGTAACTTCTCTGTATGTTTTCTCCACGTTATACATCTGCCTGTCTTGTTCCTGACCTCTGTGAGGTCTCCTTTCTGATTGTGTATTACTTCTCCCTCCGGTCTTTGGAGTATTTCCCCTCGACTTCTGCCAGTGTAGTCCTTGTGGTGTTCAGGCTGCTGCCACCCACCTCTCCCAGCTCTGAGCGTGGAGCCCCTGTCACAGCTCAAATTACCCAGGACATGAGAAACATGAAGTCTCCGCTACACAGCGCTTCTTCCTCCTCATAATCTTCTATCATTTCACAGTCTTTTCCCCCAAATGCTTCATTTTAATCAAATTGTTCCCTTGACCTAAATATATCTACCAGATACACTTGCTCAGTATTAAATTCAACCTTATTCTTTCCCTCAAATCCTTCTCATTTCCCAAGATTCAGCTCAAATCCCACCTCCTCTGCTGTAGCTTGCTCATGTACCATGGCTCGGCCTAGTCTTTTCTTCCTCTCAAATCCAGCTCTTAATATCAGCCTTATTTTCATCTTCCATTACGCCTACAGAGTATATCCCAGCCACCTTGAGCTAATCAGTCATTCTCCAAATAAACTTTAGCTTTGTCCAGGCTATTTTTTGCAGGCCAAAGGCACCCTCGTTCCTGTTCCCGTTCTGACAATGTTTCATATCAATGGAGACGCACAGTTCACAGTCTTCTTCATTTTAAGTCTTTCTTTAATCCGAGGCTGTGGTGACGAATTCTTCCTACAGTTTGTTCATTGTGCTGTCTGCTTTGTCATATGTTTACATGACTTTTTTTTCTTACAAAGACTTAGTACTATTCCAACTTTACAGTGTGTGTCCCGTGTCCTCAATCACAATTCGTCAGAGCAGGACACCGCTCATCTCAGCCAAACCTCCCGTTAATCAAAGAAATAATAAGTCTTCAGACAGTAGTGACTTACACAGAGCCACAGCGCTCAGTTCAGGACCCAGTCCTGTGTCAGTGCTCATAGTAAAAAGACAAATGAGAGACAGCTTCATTCTACCCTGAGCCGGGAATCTAGTCACCATGTCAGACATAGTTAATGAATAAGCCACAACTCTGTATTTGGGGGAAGAAAATCTTCATGACAAACATACCGTACCAACTGTTTCCTCACACTTCCACTATGCCGAAGATTAAATCCATTTAGAGACACAACTATAGAGAATTTTTAAATGCAAGTAAGTTAACTTCCTACAAATTTAAAATTCTAAAAAGGATGACCCATTAAAGATGAACTGTCAGTCACGATAACTTAAATCAACTACATTTACATTGGTTTACTGTAGTTGCTGGTTATTATGCATTGTAGAATGACCTTGAGTTTTTGATGCTCTGGATTCCATTTCCTGAGTCCTGGGAGTTCAGGCTCACACCACTCCATCCCACTTACGCAGTGCTGGGTATCAAACTCAGGGCTTCATGAAAACTCGGCAAAGACTCTTCCAACCGCGTACTTCCTGCCTTCTACAATGAAGTTTTAATTGTTACAAACATCCTCATTATTGTGTAAATACAAGTTTAAGCAGATTAAGCAAATACACAACATTTTATTTAATGTGAATAAATTAATCATTGCTTTTTTGTTCTGAGAATAGAAAGAAAAAACTCCTATTCGTGCCCAGATATTCAAGTTTCAGTTCATTTGTTCTTTATTTCACAAAGGATTTCATAACCAAAAACATGTGTGATCTGCCCAGGATCCTTTTGTTATTCAGTGCAGCCAGTGGCAGCTTGTTTCCAGACTGGACTGATAGATTTTTAGTGCAATTACAGCTCTGGAATTGCAGAACCACTCCTTCCCATAAGGACCACGCCTTCCCATATTCAGACACAGAGAGCAGGCCACTATGTTCAATTTAAATTTCTATTTAAAGAACGACTTGCTTTGGTACCTCCTACTTAAAGATCTGCTATATTTATTTGAAACAAAGTACACTATGTATATACAACACATTATTTTTTTTTCCTCTTCTTGAAAATAGATTCTTTCCTCGCATAATATATCTTGATTACAGTTTCTCCTCCCAGTTCCTCTCCACATTTCCTTCTATCTGGATCCATTCCCTTTATGATTCTCATTAGAAAAGAACAGATTTCCTTCCTTCCTTCCTTCCTCCTTCCTTCCTTCCTTCTTCCTTCCTTCCTTCCTTCCTTCCTTCCTTCCTTTTTTCTTTCTTCCTTTCTTCCTTTCATTGAGACAGGGTTTCTCTGTGTGTGGCCCTGGCTGTCCTGAAATTCACCTTGCAGACCAGGCTGGCCTCGAACTCACAGAGACCCATGAACAAAGGCCTGTGCCACTGTGCTTGGCTACAGGCTTCTAAGGGATAATGATAAAATGTAACAGAAATTTAAAAAGATAAAACAAAATCTATCACACCAGAGTTGGACAAGACAAATACGGAAGAAGAAGAAGATAAAAAGCCCAAGAGGAGTCACAAAAATCAGAGCCCCACTAGTTTGTACACTCAGGAATCCCACTAAACACTGAACTGGGAAGCATAGTATACACACACAGAGGGCCCACTGCAGGTGTGCAGGCCCTGAGCAGGCTGCTTCGGGGTCTGTGAGCCTATATGAGCTCTGCTCAGTTGATTTAGAGGGTCTTGTTTTCTTGGTGTCCTCCATCTTCTCTGGCTCTTTCACTCTTTCTTCCTCCTCTTCCATGGGCTTCCCTGAGCCCAGGGGGGAGGGATTTGATGAAGACAACCCATTTAGGGCTGAGACAACACATTATTTTTAATAAAGTGAGCTGTCCTAATTAACTTCCGTAACTAATCTCATACATTTTAGTCTAAAGGAAGCACAGCCTGTGGCCACTGAGAAGAAGAGAGCACTTCATGACTGGGAAAGGTGCTCTCAGCCATGTCTGTTAAGAGCTTGGAGGATGAAGTGAGCATATGTAAGAGGGAGCTTGCATTTGCCTGGTCTGGGTGCTTCAAGTACTGTCTTTCCCCCTGTGAGGTTCAGTGTACAACCACCCGCAGGGTGCCAGCATGACCCTGATGAGGACCCATTCCTTGGTTGACAGAAAGCTGTTTTCTCTCTGTGCCCTAAATGATGAGGGGAGAGAGCTCTGGAGTCTTCCTCCCTCTGAAGCCAATCTGAACGCGGCTTCATGATGACATCACACTGAGGGGTTAGGATTTGGTGCCGTTATTTTTTCCTGGGGAGTCTGTATGTACAGCTGGGCATAGAAGCCAACCTCAGGACAAAGTAAGAACTCCACCCACATCTAGCTTGTGGAACCCGTGAGTTTTCTGGGGTTACTTATAGAAACATGGATGAGGAGTTAGTTATGAGTGTTTCATTTTTTGATACATGATCTCTCTTTCTTTCTCTCTCTCATAGTTCAGGCTGGCCTCAAACTTAGGGTAATCTTCCAAAGTGCGTGCGCCACCATGCCCAGCAAAAAGGCCCTTAGCTGGACACCATCCTCATGCTCTCCACAACTGACATAATGACACCCAGGAACTGGACATTCTCCCAGTTTGTCAACATGGAAGTTGATATTTGACCTGAAGATGGAGAGTTAGACTTCCATCTCCTTGTGTTTTTAACCGCAGCTCACAAAACGCCCGCCATGTTCTTGTGCCCACAGGCGATGCTCAGTGACTTCTGCTAAAGCTACGTACTGTAGCGCTTCCCCGCGCTCCTTTCTCTACGCACAAGGTAAGGTTCCTTTCTCTTTCCCAAGTGCATAAAGAAGCGGAGGAATTGAGCGAGTCTGCTGCTGGTCGGCTTAGGCTGGTCTCTTCCGTGTGCTCCTCTCGGGTGTCTTTGTTGGCTTGCGTGTCTCACTGCAGGAGATCTCTCTAGCAATCCGTTTTGCTCGTAGAGGTTGACAGTATCTCAGGGGACCTGGCTTAGTAAGATTGATTGGAACCTGCGTCTTAGCCATTTCCTCGCAAGATGGCTACTTCCCTGGCTCCTCCTCCCCCTTTCTTTTATCTCTTTCTTTCTCTCTCTTTTTCCCTCCCCTAATGATGGTACATTTGTCTTGCTGAAGATATAACATTCGCCAAGGATGAACACTAGGGCTCAGATCTCTCGTTTCTTGGCAAGCTCACACACTTCACACCAGCCCTCCTTGGCACTATTAATATTATATATAGATGCCCTTGTCACAGATTTACATTCCAAGATCTGAAAATCAGCACAGGAGGGTGAAGCTTGTGTGAGGAGGGGGTGGAGGAAAAAAGGCTGATTTATTGTGCAGAATGTTAGAGAGTAAAAAGGAGGTGATCAAATTTATATTCATGCCTTGACCTATATTCTTCTTAAAACTGCTTTTTGCCCATTTCAGCACACGAGCATTTTGCTGCCTAAACTCAGAAGAGAAATAGAAAGACGACCCAAACACATGGTTGTCATGCTATATATTATTTTTTATTTACTATAAAAATGTTCAAGCTGTAGTTCATGCGTGGACTTCAGAAGGGAATATGGAGACAGACTGTTAAATTGACCGGTGTAGTGGTTTGAATAAGAATGGCCCCCAAAGACTCATGTGTCTGAGTTCTTGGCTATAGGGAGTGGCACTACGAGGAGGTGTGGCCTTGTTGGAGTAGGTGTGGCCTTTTTGGAGGACAAGTGTCACTGTGGAGGTGTGCTTTGAGGCCTTCTAAGCTCAAGCCTGGCTAGTGCTACCCAGTCTCCTGCAGCCTGCGGATCCAGCTGTAGAGCTCTCAGCAACCTCTCCAGCACCATGTCTGCCTGGATGCTGCCATGGTTCCCACTAGGATGACAATGGATTAAATCTCTGAAACTGTAAGCCTGCCCCAATTAAATGTTTTCCTTTATAAGAGTTGGTGTGGGCATGGTGTCCCTTCATGGCAATAAAACCCTATCTAAGATGACCTGCTTCCTGCCCCCAACTCCTTCATGGGTTGAATGTTTACAAGCAACATTCTGAATCAACTGACGTGAGGTTTGTCTACCCTGGAGGCTGAGAGATGGCTCAGTGGTTAAGAGCCATGCTGCTCTTGCACAGGACCAGGTTCAATTCCCAGCACCCAACTGGCAGTTCATAACCATCCATAGCTCCAGTTCCAGGGGACCTGACAACCTCTGCACACATTGCATGCTCACAGCGAACATACATACATGCAGACAAACACTCACACACATAGAATAAAAATAAATCTAATACAGAAATTGTCTGTCCTGGTCTTCCCTAATTTAGCAAAACCCCAGAAGGCCCTGCCATGGGCTGGAAACATTTTGTTATTTGGAGTCCTGCTTTGAAGGCAGGGAGGAAGAGCAGCCACTTAAGAAACAAAAGTAACATTTTTTAACAGAAACTTTTCATTTTCATGAGGTCCCATTTATTGATTGTTGACCTTAGAGCTTGTGCTGTTGGTGTTCTGTTCAGGAAGTTGTCTCCTGTGCCAATGAGTTCAAGGCTTTTCCCTACTTTTTCTTCTAACAGGTTTAGTGTGTCTGGCTTTATATTGAGGTCTTTGATCCACTTGGACTTTAGTTTGGTGCAGGGTGATAAGTATGGCTCTATTTGCATTTTTCTACATGTAGACTTCCAGTTAGACCAGCACCATTTGTTGAAGATGCTATCTTTTTTCCATTGAATGGTTTTGGCATCTTTGTCAAAAATCAGGTGTGCAGCATAAGTGTGTGGATTTATTTCAGGGTCTTCTATTCGATTCCATTGATCCACCACTCGGTTTCTATGCCAGTACCATGCAGTTCTTAATATTGTTGCTCTGTAGTACAGCTTGAGCTTCTGTAAAGCAAAGTACACTGTTGTCAGAACAAAACAGCCTACAGACTGGGAAAGGATCCTCACCAACCCTATATCTGACAGAGGGCTAATATCTAGAATATTTAAAGAACTCAAGAAGTTAAACAGCAACAAATCAGTTAATCCAATTAAAAAGGGGTACAAAGCTAAATAGAATTCTCAATAGAGGAATATCAAATGGCAGAGAAATACTTGAAGAAATGCTCAACGTCATTAGTCATCATGGAAATGCAAATCAAAATGACCCTGAGATTTCACCTTACACCCATCAGAATGGCCAAGATCAAAAACTCAAGAGACAACACATGCTGGAGAGGATGTGGAGAAAGGGGAACCCTCCTCCACTGCTGGAGGGAATGTAAACTTGTACAACCACTCTGGAAATCAATCTGGCCCTTTCTCCAATATTAGGAATAGTGCTTCCTCAAGATCCAGCCATACCACTCCTAGGCATATATCCAAAAGAGGCTCAAGTATACAACAAGGACATTTGCTCAACCATGTTTGTAGCAGCTTTATTTGTAATAGCCAGAAGCTGGAAACAGCCCAGATGCCCCTCAGTTGAGGAATGGATACAGAAATTGTGGTATATACACAATGGAATATTACTCAGCAATAAAAAACAAGGAAATCATGAAATTTGCAGGCAAATGGCGGGAACTGGAAAAGATCATCCTGAGTTAGGTATCTCAGAAGCAGAAAGACACACAAGGTATATACACAAGGTATATACTCACACATAAATGGATATTAATCATATAATATAGGATAAACATACTAAAATCTGCACACCTATGCAATTGAAGATGATGTTCCTGCTAGTTTTTTCTAATTTTGTGTGTCGAGCAGATGCTAATCAGTTAAAACCATTAGTGCCCATGAATGCTTCCCAGTTAAGCACACCCGGAGTGCAGACTCAGAAAGACTGAGCTTCAGGGCCCCACCAACTTCCACAGACACTCTTGGCAGGATGGAAAAGGCCGGCGTGTTAGATAAGGAAGGAGCAGGCTTCCCTCACCTTCAGCTCCTGGCTGCTGTTGTGACACTTACAGAGACCCCGGAATCAAGGAGCTCGTCTTGGGCCATGCTGACACTCAGGCGGAGCTTGGGTGCTAAGCAGTAATGTGCATTAAGGGCACTATTCGATTTAGCTGTCCTGGTTTGGTGGCTGCTCAGGAGAAGATCCCCTGATGATTGTAAAGGCCAGCTGCTAGTGTTGCCAGGATCTTAACCAACATTTTTTTTTTTTTCTGTAGGAACCAAAGTTGCTCTCTAAACTGTTCACAGTGGCAGTAATCTACTTATGCCACAAAAGCATTGCAAATTAAGTCAATAGGTTTTCAGGCAAAATGAGTTAAGAGTCAGTGGGGAAAACACTACTATTTTTTTCTTGTTTACCCCTTTTTTTCCTACTGAATATGATCAAATCTGTTGTCTCCTGGATGACTACAGAATGTCAATCAAACTTTCTTGGCTTTTTATTTTAACAGCATTTGAACAAGTTTAAAATTTGTAAGAGCCCCGGCATGGAGGATCTGGATTCAGACTGAACATGCTTCAATGTATCAGAACTACAAAACTCTGCAAAGCAAATCCCACGCCCAAGCAAATCCCACGCCCACAGGAGCGAGCTTCAGCTAAGACAAGACAGACCCACTCACAGGCTGCTCGCCAAAGAGAGACCTTCCAAAAAACGTTGTCCTCCACCTCTCTCCCTCCCTCCCTCTTTTCTTCCCTTTCTTTCTTGGACTGTGTGTGTGTGTGTGTGTGTGTGTGTGTGTGTGCGCTCGGCCAGGCAATAGTCAATATTCTATATTATGTGTAATTAAAGTACACCTGCACCTTACAGTTGGTCATCAGTAGAGCTCACTGAGCCTAAAGGAACACGATGCATGAATGCAGACTTTGAGAGCCTACGTGAACACCTTGGCTATTTCTTAAGACTCAGAACACTGCGCTGTGTCTACAACAGAAAATAAAGTCTGGATATTAAAAAAAAATTCATAGAAAATCATGATTAAGGTGGCAGAATGAGTCACCAAAGTGAGGAGTTTCCACCCCAGCATTACGCCGGTCAGTTAAAACTCATGAGTGCAGCTGGCCTAGAAAGAGTCCTCACCAAAGCAAAACCAAGAAACAAAAATTTATAAGCAAACTACTTAAGCCTGAAAAGAAGTTACTGTGTGTATGTTTTAGGAGGGATGGTCATCTTTATATCTGTGTATTGGTGTCTGAGTTGTTAACACTTCCATTCAACAAATTAAGGATAATTTTTATAATGTGTAGGTCATTCTAAGTGCATATTTCACCTTTCAAACTGAAAAAGGAGGCAGGAGATACACATCAGCAGTCCAGCACTTCTCTAGCATGTATGACACCCTTGCTTTAATTCCTAGCACCACCAAAAATGAAATATAAAACTGGAAGGGCAGGGGAGACACCTGCATTTCACTGATGGGACAGGAATTGGTTCTGCTTGAAACAGCAAGTGATTATCACTAATGTAATTACAGGTAAATTAATTTCCTTCAAGTTTTGTTCATAATTTTTATAAATGCCTTTTAATGTTTTAAATGTTAATTTTGTTAGGAAGTCGGTATGTTCAGGTTAGGGAATTAAACTGAATTACTTTCAATGCCTAGGATTCTTAATTGCCAATCATAGAAGTCTCCTCTTGCCCACTTTATAATTTGCCATAATTACAGGTCTATAACATGTTTATTTAGTTATTCAGTGTTTCTTGTGCCTTAAAATAGGCAACATACAGGGAGCATTTAAAAGTGCAGCAAATGAAAAGGACTTCCCTGTGATCACAGATGCAACTCTCTGAAATATCTAGGACACTGTTTAGCCCCAAAGCAAAAAGGAGATGGTTGAAAGTGGTCGCTCAGACTAAATGCTCCATTAATAAAGGTAAATCCTTAAATTGTAACAGAATAACTGGAAACCAAAGGACATAAAGGAATTATCCATCAATCTGCTTACTGTCAGTGCTGCGACTGTGCCCTCACAGTGCTTTCACAAACCCTTACGGCAACCTTCTCATGGTCATTGCTCAGTATCCTATACGCTTAAGGCCAAACTCAGGAAAGAAAAAGAGAACTGAGAAACAAGAACCTAGAATCTTTGATAGGATAGCTTCCCAAGAGAGAGAAGAAACCCAGATCATGCAGAGAAATAAGCTGCATAAATGATCTCCAACAAGGAAGAACATTCACTCCCCTAAGATGGGAGCAGGTAGGGATTGAGAAATTCTATAATGACCTTGACCCATAGTCCTCATTTGGACTTTTAATAGGCTGAATGAAACTCCAAGTAGTAGCAAGGGAACACAAGTGGGTATGGGACTGTGAGCACAATAATCAGGAGTGATGGAGATGAGAGGAGGCTCCTTTGAGGACCCAGCAGTTGGATTCTGCTGAGCTCAGCCAATGAGAGCTTGACCTAAGAATGTAATTAATCCTGACAAGGACGAAAGGAGACTCTGAGGTGGGTAACTGTGTTTAGGCCCGAGAGCTTGGTGCTACAGTCAGAAAGTTGGAATCTAGAGTGCTAGGGAAGGGAGGAGTTGAAATGGTGTTGAATAACCACAGTAGGGCTAAAGCAGAGTGCACTCAGCAGAAACCTTGTAAGAGATCGAGCAATACAACCAGGTTTAGGCAAAAAGAAATGAAATGCAGACTTCATGATCTCAGGGGTGGGAAACCTACCATAGTTGATAGGATTGTGAGGGTGAAAATTTTACTGTCTGTGTCTTCACTGGAAAAGTTGGCTGGAGTTGGCAGGAAACAAGCTTTATTAGACTTTTCAGGTACCGTGTCCTTGCATAGGATCAAGGATTTGAGCTAACTAGGGGCGACAAGGGAATAAAGAAAAGACAAACTCAGGCACGAGGACACACAGTGAAGCTGGGATCAGGTAAACTAGCCCCCCTGATGGAGACACAGCCCGTAAGCTCAGCGTATTTATTATGCACAGTTGAACAAACAGAAGGGGTTATTCCGTCTAGCTGGACAAGGGGTGGGGTTATGGTCTATGGCTGGATCAATGGAGCAGGCTTAACTAATCTCAGTAGGGGCAGTCTCTGTAGGCAAGCAATCTTCAGACCGTAAACACCAAAGGGGAGGAAGCTATGGTGGACATTTGTTGCACACAAACCCGGAGGAAGACTTTGCCATCCCTCTGAGACTCATGGAGCAGGGAGTAAGAGAGCTGCCATTTTCCCATGTATCTGAGGCTAGGGTCCTTGACATGGCCATATCAAACCAACAACACATGTCACTCAGGACTCCATACTCCAGGGCTTCCTCCACTCTGTACAACTAGGCACTTGCCAGTTCTGTGTCTTGCTTATAACTTGACATGACTATATAGTTCTTCAGAATGAATAGAGTTTCACTTGCTTTCACAACCTGAAATGCTAATTCATAAGGTATGATGATAATGCTTTTGTTCTTGTATAGCAGGGTGGTACACACTTTGGCACTTTTCTCCTTCTTGTACACCAGGATTGTACAATGGGATGCTGATATTCTTGCACATCAGCATCATACATTGACATATATTATCCTTCCATACCACAGTACTGTAAGGCGCACACTGTATGGTAGGCAGAACATCCCTCCATTCACAATTAACCACATCCCCGTGCGACCCACATCGCCACCAACATAACAGTGTTTTCAGCTCTCTGAAAACAGGATCTCTACCTTACTTCTCCCCCCGTGTGCATGTGTGTGTGTGCATGTGTGTGTGTGCATGTGCATGCCTGCATTGGTACCTGACATGTGTGGATACCACAGGAGAAGGAAAATGCCACATTTTTTCACTAGATGCACGGTGTAAGCTCATACGACTTCTCCTGAATTACGCTTGTGTAGGTAGCAATGAAAAATGAGAACTGAGCCTCTTTCTTTAGCATGGAGTGGGCTGGGGACATGAAGAGTCCCTCGAAAAGGTGATGAGAGTTTTGCATCTTGGAATGTCATTAAGAGTGCTAAGTGTCCTTCATGAGGAGGAGGTGTGTCATCGTACAATACATCCATTCAAAGAATGGCATTTTCCTCCTTGGTGCTTGGCAAAGCACATTTTATAGAGTGCACTTGAGAGGAGCTTTGATCTTCCATGAAGTCTAGGAAAAGATTAATGCTTATTTGCTAAATATTTCTTATAGAATTAATTTTTCAGTCTTGTTCTTTATATTGCCACAGTCAGAATAACATGATTTAAAATTCTGGTCTCGTGTGAATAGTTACAAAGTACAGTTTTGATTAATCAAAGAACTGGTTTAATCATTTGTTGCAAAGAATAATAAATTACCACAGCTGAGGACTCCCAGCTCTCTTGGAGTGGGTCTGTTTTGACCTGCCTCTATGTATTTGACATACATTGCCATGTTAGCATGTTCAAGTAGGATTGAATAATGTATAGCCCTGGAATGAAAACATGATGGCATGGAGATTAAGAAGCAGAAAAACATACAAATTGCATTACCTAATTACCTAATTGCATACAGATTGTTTTACCTAATGAAAGAAGAGTCAAATGCAGAATAGTGGTAAAATGCCAGGAGACTGGACCTAGAGGGGACAAAACTGTATTGTGATTCTCTGGCCACAGTTAGAGTGAAACTAAGTTTCTTATAAAGCTCAAAGTGAACTGTATCAAGTTCACAAATCTCTGGGCTATGGCTCCCTCAGGATCAGTATTCAGTTATAAATATCTACCAGGAGCAGCCCAGACTGTATAAAGATTACTGTGTTCTAGAGTGTGTGTGTGTGTGAGCGGTGGGGGGAGCACACTCACACACACCTAAAGTCCAGAGAGAGATGATGATGGTGATGGATGTCCTGCCGTATCATGCTCTGCCTTATTCTCTTGAGACAAGTTCCCCTCCCTGCCTCTCAATCTAGGCCAGCAGCCAACAGGCCCTGTGGATTCTGTCTTCACCCTTCACAGCACGAGGGTTATAGGCATACATAGCTTTTTTCACATGGGTGCTAGGGATTTGAACTGGGGTCTTCGTGCTTGTGGAACACACACATTTAACCACAGCCCTACAGTCCCCAGATTTTAGCTCACTTCCTTAGTATTACCACCCCCGACGTTAGCAGGTAAAAGCATAGGTGTCATGCCTCATAAAACAAGCCAAGATGCCGAACCACCAAGCCTGGCTATAGTTTCACTTTGGTATTCATGTTTGCTGCCAGTCGCCAGAGTCTGACAGCTGAAATTCTTTGAGGTAAACATTACTTGACTTCGCTTTCCGGCGGAACTAATTTAGAGAACAGATGAGGAACCAGGGTGCAAGGCATTCTATTGTTTCCGGCAGCTTTGTTACTGAGAACATCAGACACGCAATAAATACTTCACAGGGCAGCATTTCAGCTGTGTCTTGGCAGAGACAGAGGCAGGCAGATCTCTGTGAGTTCAAGGCCAGCCTGGTCTACAGAGTGAGTCCAGGATAGCTAAGGTGACACAGAGAAACCCTGTTTTAAAAAAACAAGAAAAGAAAGAAAAAGAAAGAAAGAAAGAAAGAAAGAAAGAAAGAAAGAAAGAAAGAAAGAAAGAAAGAAAGAAAGAGAAAAAGAAAGAGAGAAGGAAGGAAGAAAGGAAGGAAGGAAGGAAGGAAGGAAGGAAGGAAGGAAGGAAGATCGTGGCTCAAGCTGTGCTTGATGGTGCACTTGGGAGGCAGAGGCAGGTGAATCTCTGAGTTTGAAGCCAGCCTGATCTACAGAGTGAGTTCCATGACAGCCAGGGCTACACAGAGAAACCCTGTCTTGCAATTCAAAACAAACAACAACAGAAATGATGGATTGTTTTGCAGAGACTTTTATTTTTCATGATGGGCTGAGTTTGAAGGAGGAAAGAATAGGAAATGGATGTCTAGAGTTATGAATACACGTTCTCTAGTTATATCCCAGTCCCAAAGAAGCTCGAGAACATTCCAGAAAACTCTGACCCACTTCTCTCCAGCACATTTCCTGGAAAAAAAAAATCAAGCCCTGCTGAAACAGAACTCCTATTTCTGAACTGGCCTGGGTTCAGTACTGCCCCTAGAAGGTATTTTAGTTCTTACAGACTATAGTAGGGTAGGGGTGGGGGGCAGGGCAGGGGTTGGGGGTGGGGCGCTCTCTGGCTTTTAGTGGTCAGTCTTGGAGCTAGTTCTTGAAATCGCAGTTCTGACTGGCACCTGGAACAGACGCTGTTGAATGGCGAGCACAGTAAATGAACGAGGAAGTAAATGAATGAGAAAACCAGGATGTGTGTAGACATTGCTCCATGGAATGGACGGATTGTAACTTGTTATACATTGTGACACAAGAGACTTGAGTAAGAGTTATGAAATTAGCATTCAGAGAAGTCAGGGGCTTTCAAAGGGACAAAGCACCATATTTTTATGAGCTGTTCAGATTTTTGAGGGGCAGGGTGTAGGGATTCATTGCCTTTTAACATTTTGTTTTGTTTTTGTTGTTGTTGTCAATGAAAATAGCCAGGGAAATAATTACCTTAAAAAAGTCAAAGGGCTCTTAAGTCCTTCCTTTTAATTTGTTTTCTGTTAATTGATGAACATCAGACTTTCTTCCAGACAGAAATATGTGTTCAGAACCTTCAAATCCACTGTTCCTTTTTGGAAACTCCTTCTCAGATGTTGTCATGCCCTTTTAGACACTGCAGCTGGTCCCCAGCACGAGGCTAAATTAAATTTAAGTGCTGTTAAGTAGAAGGTAACAGCTAGAATATTTTAAAACTATGACTTGGAGCCAGTGCTTTAAACAGACAATTTGCCAGTCACTCTTCTTCGTGTAGCCAGCCATCAACCGGATGGGCAACTCTGTTGGTCCACTACTGGGCTCTACCTTCTCCTTCCTGCCCTCCCCCTCTTCCTTGTCCTCCTCCCTGCTCTCCCCTCCTGCCTGTCCTTTCCTCCTCCCTATCCTCCCCTTCCTCCCTGCCCTCCCCCTCTTCCTTGTCCTCCTCCCTGCTCTCCCCTCCTGCCTGTCCTTTCCTCCTCCCTATCCTCCCCTTCCTCCCTGCCCTCCCCTCCTCCCTGTCTTCCTCCCTGCTCTCCCTTCTTCCCTGTCCTCCCCTCCTCTGTCCTTCCCTCCTCCCTGCCTTCCCCTCCTCCCAGTCCTCCTCCTTTGTGACCCAGGCCCTATTTCTCTTTTGACTCTTCCTCTTCCTCAGTGCCCAATAAGAAGAGTTTTAATCCAAGAAGATCTAGATGATAAAGAAAAATTAAGCTTCTGATAACAGCAAAAAATCGTAAGAAACGCAGGCAAAATGACTTCTCATCACTGACTTTGTTTACTAGTGGGTAATTAATTCTGTACATATGCTGGGAACATCTGTCGCAGTGACCTGCCATGGGATCTGTGGAAGGACTGCTGTGCGGTTCCCCCGCAGGTCATTAGAGGTGCTCAGGGAGGAGGGGAGGCTTCCTCTTTTGTTTCTGGCTGCCCCCAGCCCAGGTAACTCTCTCTTGGGCTCAGATGGCCCCCATGTGAGCTTCTCACTAGGTGATGCCCCTCCTGGCTGCTCACTGGGTCCCCCTCTCTGGCCACCTCCTCGTTTTTCTAGTCAGGTGCAGAGTTCATAAGCAGCTATCAAGGTTTCGGGAAGGGGAACGCTCCTGGTGAATGAGAAAGAACGAAAGACCGGCTGAATGGGATGCAATACAAACCTGAGGGTTTCCCATTCAGAGACACCCCAATGTATCATGGGCTGTGAGGGGGAAGCTGTCTCAAATATGTGTGGGATTAACTCCAAGAGATCTGGGTTTAACAGAAGGCAGTGGCATAGAAGGCCAGGGAAGGGCTTGGGGCATCAGGAAATGCCATTGTCTGTTACCCCAGAGGTTCAAGTGTAGGGATGGAGGAGCTTGTGAAAAGGCCAGGCCCCCTCCAGGTCCCTGTCCTTTTTAGATGGAAGGACAGTGAGTGACCACTGGCTTAGCACCTTCAACGGGTGTCATATTCCTATGATCCTTCTTTCTGACTGCTGTGTTCCAAATTCCCACACCCATTGGTTTATTTCACAAGCTCATGAGCAAATGGAAATTGGAAGACCATGAGCTGCCATGAGTGTTTGATTTGCTGTTCACTGGCATTTTTTTTTTAAACTTTCACAATCTGATAAATCAGTTCCATTTATTTGAATATGTCTCCATTCAACAACACTTGATAAGTTCCCACTGTGGCCAGGTGCGGTGATGCACGCACGCTTGTGATCCCAGCACTCAAGGATTCAGAGGCAGACGGATCTCTATGAGCTGGAGCCCAGCCTGGTCCACAAAGTTGGTCCAGAATGACAAGGCTACACAAAGAAATCATGTCTCAAAAACAAAAAAGCAAAGTTTCCACTGTGAGGCAGGGGAAGTGTTTCCACTGTGAGGCAGGGGAAGTGTTTCCACTGTGAGGCAGGGAGAGTAGTCACTGCTCTCTGGTCTTCTCCCTGCCATCAAGAGGCTTGCATGCCACAGTAGGAACATGCTCAGGTGTTCTTAGATGGGTAAAGTGGGAGCACAGAGCTCTAACTGTGGTGACCTTGAGATAGTCTGTAAAAACAAACGACACCGGGGTCCTGAGGAGTGCACACGACTTACCTGAGAAGCAATGTGGGTAGAAGCGTGGACTCGCCTGCCTAGGTTTACACTTGAAGCTCTGATATCTCTTCTTTAGCACCTGCCTCGTAAGTCTGCCATGAGGCTTCCAGACGTTTGTGTGAGGAAAATGCTTAGAATGCTTGCTAGCATGATGTCATGTTAGCAAGGCAAAAAAAAAAAAAAAAAAAGGACTAAGGAAAAAAAAATCTAAAAGGAGTGGCAAGCTGTGGTGTGTCCGGAATCAATGGCTAGTTTCAGGTCAGTTGGATGTGGTGTGCATAATTGACTGGTGTTCTCTGGAAGTTAGTCATGAAAACCTAGAAAAATATTACTCTTCAGGGGATTTTATTTTCTATCTAATCCTGCTTTGCACTTCCATGTGGCTGCTGGACTCTCTAGACTCCCTCCAGCCACCTGGATGCCACCTCTTGCTGCACCCCACTTCTGGCTGCTGAAGTTTCCAATCTCATGTTCTCACAGATCTATTTGTCAACAGTCCTTGTTGGAGAACATGGCTGGTCATGCCTGCATGCAGGGCCATCAATGACATCACGGGGTTAGTAAGCCTCCCCAATCTTTGCCCCTGGCCTCTTGTGTCTCACAGCAACGCCAATGGCCACCTCAGTGCATGCATCACTCACTACCAAATACCCACATCTCCATGCCTTCCAACACTGAGACCAATAGCCACCAACCCTGGGCATGAGCTTTGGGGAGCTTTGAATGACAGGCTGAAAAACTAAAAGCGAACACAGTGAACTTAGTGAAAGACTGTGTAAGGGTGATCACTCAGCAGAATTTAAGATCAGAAAACAGGATAAGAAGTAAAAAAGGAAAAGTGCATAGGACAGGACAAGAATTGATACAGCGTGGAGGACAGATAAAGGGACATTTCAAGAATAAGAATGTGCTATCCAACACCAAAACTGTTCTGAGATCATGCTTGAGATTTCAAATTACGTGATTAAGTGTCCTGTGGTGTCTGCCATTTCAAATGACTGGTGGGAGCAGAGGGCAAGCTGAGAATGGCTAAAAAGTGAGCAGCTGCTTAGGGGGTAGGAGCTCCGGCTGCTAATGGTCTGGACACCACGCTGTCAGCCTTTCAGGGAATGGCGTTTCCACCAGAGGGATGTGAACAGATGGGTGGGCTGGATGGGGAGTGCCTCTAAGAAAGAAGAATCAGGAAAGGAAGGAAGGGAAGAAAGAAAAGACACAAGCCAGGAGAAGAGAAGGGTTAGCTGCGCCATGTGAAAGGCCCTAAGTTAAGCAAGTGTTTTGAGGATCAAAATAGTCAATAGGTTAATGTTTTGAATCTCCTCAGGGTACATCTACAAAACAAGATCAAAGAGATCTGCGGAGAACCTTTTTATCATCTAGTCATTCTCAGTGCATATTTTGTGCTTCTGTCTATCACGAGTACTAAATTCTTCAAGGAAGGAGAAAACATCACATCACTCTAATAATGTGGAAATCGTAATAAATCAAGTGTTCTCTCCCCCGCCTCTGTGAATGTGTTTGTGTTCAGTTTAATATTATACCTTAATTTAAAGATATTGCATGGACAGGTGCCCAGTAAGATATCTCAGCATGTAAAAGCCACCAAGCCACCTGGTATCCACATGATAGGAGAGAAATTACTTCAGTTATATTGCACAAAATCTATGGCCCAGGCCACATACACACACAGATACATACATGCATGCATACATGTGTATACATGAGCGTGCGCGCGCGTGCGCGCGCACACACACACACACACACACAAATAAGTAAACATAATACAAAATTTAAGAATTATCAATACTTCAGTAGCAAGAGTGCACTAACAATTGTGTGAGCCTTCAGAAACTGCTTCTGTTTGCCGGTTGAAGGTCGTCATGCCAAAAGGGCAATGGTTACAGAAAGTTGTGGTGACTATGGAGATCTTCCTTAATTGGTTGCTCTATCAACAGAATTTTCCCATCATGCAAACATTTTCTGAGGTGTACTCTGTGGTTTGATAGCACTTATGGTTACTAGCAACTATGCCCGGTGCGTGACAAATGTCAGAAAACACTTTAGTTCTGAGGTCTCTGTGCATACTACAGAATCAGCGTGTGTTCTGAATGTTCACTTCTGTGTGAAATATAAATTTACCCTTTACCTAAGTCTGTATGAGGTAACCCATTCAATAGGTAACTCAGAGATATGAAGCAACAGAGTTGAAATCACAGGGTTGCTTGTGACATCATGAAAGCTGATCAAGGCCTCACAGAGCCTCCTCAGACTGTGGTGGGCAGTGGAGCAGCTGAAGGAGCAATCTGGTAAGCCACATGACAGAGGCACTCTCACTGCAGCCTTTCTTGCTGGTTTGCTTACATGGGAAGCTTTCCAATTCCTTCTGATCCTCAGGAAGTTCTGAGTATATTGATTACATTTTAATGATTGCCCAGTAAGACAGCAGCAGCTACTACTTCCTGAATTTAAATTGCTACGACATATCCCTGCTCTAATTTTTCAAATACAAGTCCGAATGAGTATATAAGGTATATATGTATGTATGTTATATAATGTATGCAAGGAGCAATGTAGCATATGTAAATGTAGTGACTAATATAATGCATAAATGTAATGTACATAATGTATACATGTGTATAAGTCATATAATGTATGTATGTAATGTATGTCTGTAATGCATGTATGTGATGTTATGTATGTATACATGTATATATGTAATGCGATGAGTAGTGCAAGCTCATTAGCACAAGGACTCTGCTGCTCCTCGGGGAATGAGACAATACAGCGATGTGTGTATGTGTCCAGCCCACTGCCATACTAAAGTCTTGAGTAGTCCCTGGCATGTGGAGCTAGATGTTCATGGAATAAGTTTTCAGGGAGTCATCAGATGGTGATGTTTAAACCAGTCACTCTTGTCCCTCCCATATGATGAATCTTAGAGAGTTTGGTATTTTTAATATAAACCGTTGTTACATTATTTTACATAGAACCCACTTTGCGGATGACCTAATACATTGACCTAGGCGTCCACCAGGATCAGGCTTTATCAGAGTTCAAGAATGCAAATCATCAAGAGCAAACCCAGAGCTTGGCAAAGCCTGTGACTCACAGTTCCCCACCTACTTCTTTCTTGCACCAAACATGCGTTTTTCTAGGTGAGAATTATCACTCAGGTCCATGTGTCACTGCATCTCATGCACTGGAGCATGCTCTCCTCACGGGTACTTTTGTTTAGTTTTTTTAGGTATTTGTACAGCATAGGCAACAATCTCCAGGGACCTGCACTTTAAATGTTTTCATGTTACATATTATATGTAATAGTATATATATATATATATATATATATGATTTCTATATGATGATTATATATAGTTCTATTATATTGTATATAGGATATTATTATCTAAATATTATATATAATCCTATTATAATCTTATATTGTATATAGGATTATCTCTATAATATATATACACAATACTAAATCAGGGACATCCGTAAACAGCATTTTATATATAAGGACTCTACTGGCCATGCATGTGTGAGTGTGTGTGTGTGTGTGTGTGTACAAGCCCACACACTATACATATCTAGACATCTTGAAAATAATTAGTCTATCAGAATTGTGGTCCATTAGCATAATAAAAGGGAATGGTATGGCTACATAACGAAATGTTTTGTTGTTATATGCAAAGTACTGTCAGTGGGTTCATCTAAGTATATTTTTTAATCTTCATTTATTTATTCTTTGTTGATCTTTTCTCTGTTTAAACAGGAATTATTTGTAAAGATTCCCTTATTTTATACATGTGTATGTGACTGTATGTGTTTGCCGCATGTGTACAGTACCACCAGAAGGCACAGGGAACCCTGGAACTGGAGTTACAGGACGTTGTGAGCTCCAGTGTGGGTGCAACCCAGGTCCTCTGCAAGAGAAGTAGTCTTACCCAGAGATGCCTCTCCAGCCCTACATCTAAGTTTGGGACATATCAATTTTTCTTTAGAAAATTTTGACAAATTCCCTCAAATTTTGAAGCCTTTTTCCTCTTTACATTTGAAGGATCACTTTATGTAGTTTCTCTTAATGTTTTAAATCTCTAAAGATGTAGGCATGCTTACTTAGCATGCTTAAAGCCCTTGGTTCCACACCCCAGCATTGAAAAACAAAATATTTAAACTCCATATTTCTTATTCCATTCTCTTCTTCCTTGAATCATTTCTAAGTTGTAAGACATATTATTCCTCTTTCTTCACATTTTTCTTCTTTGATTTCCTAAATGTGAAAATGATAACAGTTTTTAGTAGTGCTTTTTTATCCAGCGTGTTGGGTTCACTGTAATGTAGAGCAGCAGTATACAGCAAGGTGGGAATCAGAAGAATGGAGTCCTAGAAAAATTACAGCTCTTTTCCTTCCTGAAGGCCCCAGGGCATCCTAACAATAGACAGGTGTGGGCTCCTACAAGCATGACTTTTACAAGTCACGCTTTTTCTCCTGTGTTTTGTGGTCCTGAGTTCAGTGAAAAATGTGTTTTACATTTTGTGTGGAAACAAGGGAAGAAGAGTTGACGAGAACTGGATTAGAAAGGAGAGAGTTGTTCTTGTCATCTTGCTGTGCCTTCCAAACTCTGGGTAGAGTAAAAATCACACGTGTGCACTTCAAGCGTGTACACACACACACACACACACACACACACACCCTATGCAGATGTAGTTCACATGATAAATCACTTTTTAATCAGTCATAATTTTGCACTAAGTGCTGAATAAGTGCCCTTTGTTTCATACTTAAGCTGTCAGTGGTGAACATCAGGAGGGCAGACTAGTGCCTATCATTAAGCAGAGAAAAATCAATACCATTTTTAATTAAAGGAAGGCTCAGCCAGGCACGGAGACAAGCAAATCTCCTTGTCAGAACATCTCCCCTTTAAACTTTCAGAAGTTCAGCTCAGAAGTTGAGAGACAGTCAAATGTAGGCATAGAGTGACTCAAATGCTTTGGGGGCGATGGGTGGGGGTGCAGACAGGCAAGCAAATGAGAAACACAGGCCAGGTGCATGCTTAGTCCTTAAGTCTGTCCTAGCGAGGATCTCAGGCACAGTCAAAGGGAGGCCCTGACTTATGCTATGGAGGTGAGTTTTTCATTTGTAGGTTGAGAATGAGTTGCAGGAATGCCCAACATTTATTCTTTTCACTTATATTTTATTATGGTTTAGAATCTAGAATGACATGGGGTTTTTTTGGTTCCTTTCAGAATATATTATATAGCTTGGGTTTGTCTTGTTTTGTAGACTAAGAGTCCAGTAAGACAGAACTCATGGTGTTTTACAACCTAATGACAGAAAGGCCACCCATCACTTCTATATTCAAAATGAGGGGAATGGCAAAATGTGCAATTGCTGAGAAAGAGAGTTATTCTGGAAAGCTGCCTACCTGGAATTCAACACAAACATCAGGAAGCTCCTAATTTATTTGGAGGAAAAAAAATTTTGAGTTGGAGCAACATATGGCACATTTAACCAAATCTATGACCATGACATAACCATGATCTTAGGAATATCAGAAAGGAAGCACTTTACCTAGCACTAATGTTATTAAAAGTGCAAGGACATTCAGAATAAAGTTACTCATGTCCCCTGCTTACTGTCAAAGCCCCTTAGGAGCCTCTTCCTGATTTTTCAAAGTCCTTGTAAGCAGCACGCTCAGTTTCTAGTTGTTACTATTTCCTTCTTGTGTTGCAGCTCTGAAGAGAAAGGCTTCCTCTACATAAGTGTTACAGCTCTGCTCTGGCAGGGCAAGGTTTCCCCAGGGAAAGCTAGGCTGGGGGAGGGGGGAGTGTTACAGCTCTGCTCCCAGAAATGTCCTGGTGATCAGGAGCCAAAGAATGCCATGCCACAAAGTCACACCACACAACAAATCTCACAGATTTATTGGAAGGGAAAAAGTTCAGGAGCTTGGATGCCTCAGCTTGGGAGAGAAGGAGTGGGGAACTCAGAAGACAGGGTCTATATGGGTTTCTTGGGGGGTGGGGGAGAGGGTGAAGCTTTCCAGGGTGGAGATTTTCAGGGTGAAGATTGATGGGATTTCAGTTCCTGTGCTTCAGAAAGCTCAGGGATTGGTGGGTTTTCCTATTTACCTCCCTCACCCCCAGGGATGGCTGGGGTTCTATTTCTTGACCCTGATCTTGGGCTTGAGGTCTAGTCAGAGTCATGTTGTTTTTTTCCTTTGGCCCCTTTACACTACACTTCTTATGGTGAAAAGTTCTAAATCTGGTTTAGTGATTTAGCAGCCCATGGTGGTATCAGCTGAGGTCTCTATGCTCTCAGGAACTTTAAAAATTAAGCTTAAGCTAGGCATGGTAGCACATGCCTTTAATCCCAGCAATCAGGGAGGCAGAAACAGGCAGATCAGTGTGAGTCTGAGGTCAGCCTGGTCTACAAAGCAAGTCCAAGACAGCCAAGGCTACAATGAGAATATTGTCTCTGTCTCAAAAAAAACCGAAATAAATAAATAGTAAATTTAAAATGGCATACAACAGAACCTAATACTTCATGCAATTCAGAGGCCCAAAGGTTAGACAGAACTCGGACTTAATGGGACCAAGGCATGACTTTTTGTCTGCTTTTGATCTCTGCTTTCCTTTATATACTGGCTTCATCTTCAGCTGTCCATTGCAACCATAAAGACAAACGTCCTCATCCACTCTCATCTGTACCGCAGACATCATATCCAAAATACGGTTTTCACATTAGTAACTTCTGCCTAAATTCCAAAGCTTCTGTGCAATAAAAGGAGCCAGTTTTAAATTTACACCTTTATATGGGGCAGAAGCACTCAGTACAAAGTCTATTATGAAATAAAGCAATAATGACCTTTGTTGCAATTATTAAACCACTTTTAAAATTTATGTGTATGCATGTGCTTGCTTTTTTTCACGTGAACTGCTTGGGTACAGGTGCTCATGGACGCCAGAAGGGGGCGTCAGATTCCCCTGGAACAAATGTTAACTGGTTGTGAGCCACCAGATGTGGGTGCTGGAAAACTGAGTCCCCTCCTCTGCAAGTGCGCTTAACTGCCGAGCCATCCATCCAGCTCACAGCGTTTACAAAATCGAGCAGCACACATTTCATACATGCCATCCCTGCAAATCCACATCTGTGAACCCTCTGTCCCAAGCCACCCATTTTGGAGTTATTTCGTAATACACAGCCCTCTCTCCTTGCCCCATACCACGCAGGACGCCCAGGATGCCTTGTTTATGCAGAGCAGGAGCACTCCTTCACCTGCACGGCAGGTACTGCCGATGGGGTACTGGAGAAGGCCCTCGGCAAGCCGCCCATTTGGGGAGAATCCCACCCAGGCTGGCTACAAGGACTTTCCCCACAAGACCCAGGGCAGCTGGCTTCGGTGTGTCATTTACTCTGTGGAATCAGTGCTACCGCTGGGACGTCGCCGCCCTTTCCACAGCCCCCGAGCTGTGTCTGCGCAATTCTGCGGTGGCACCTTGCACCAGGTCCACAGGTTCGAGCTCTCCAAGCGTGCTCTCCGTGCCTGGTCCTGAGGGAAACACATTCTTCACTCCCTTTTACCTCCCCCAGCCCCACCCTGGTCACCAACCGCCCTTTTCCCCGCCCCCCTCGCCCCCCTCCCCGTTAGAACGCTGTATTCTAGCAACCGTTTCCTGCTGCACAAAATGGCCACTCCACGGGACACCTGTGGCCACGTGACCCGCTGCCCTCTTGGTTTTGGGCCTCTCTCCGCCTAACTCCAGTTTCGGAAAGGCTGCACTTGGAGAAGCAAGAGCTAGTAAAACCAGGGAAGTGCCACAGCTTGGAAACTAAGAGAAAAGGTGCAGCGCTGGAGAGAAAGGAAGGGCAAAAACAAGCAAAGAAAACGCCATCCCGCCGGGAGCAACCGGGAGCCAAGAGGCCTACAGTACATTTTAAGGCATCACTGCTAGAGGTCAGAGTTCTCGCGAGATCTTGAGAACTTTTCCAAGACAAGGGTAGTCGCGGAGTACAGGGAAAAGAAGTTCAAGCAAAACAGGACAGCCATCGATCTCTGGGGCTCCAGGGCCCCCGCCGTGTACACCTTACTCCATTATGAACCCAACCGAGTGCTGTTCTGCCGCTGTAAGTCTGAGAGGGCGGCAGGCCCTGTGACCGCCCCGCGGGCGATGGCGCGCCAGGCCTGACCGGGAAGTCTCGCGAGATTAGCAACCAGCGCGCAGCAGCGGGGCAGAAGCCATAGCGTTAGCTGGAGAGAGGCCGTGAGGCGCACAGGAGGCCCGCGGCGCCGGCGAAGCAGCGTTTGGGGCTCAGATCGCCCGCTGGACACGTCGTTCACCCCCAGAGGACCTCTGTGGTGAAACCCCAGCCGAGCAGAGGTAAATCCCAGAGTTCTCCGTACTCTTCAGGGATGAGTCATGTGGCGGAGGAAGATGAGCTCGGGCTGGACCAGCAGTTGGCTGGCCTAGACCTGAACTCTCCGGACAGCCAGAGCGGAGGCAGCACAGCCAGCAAAGGGCGTTACATCCCTCCTCACCTCCGGAACCGGGAAGCTACGAAAGCCTCCTACGACAAAGACAGCTCACGGTGGAGTAAAGACAAGGATGCCTACAGCAGTTTCGGGTCCCGTAGCGACACGAGAGCCAAGTCCAGCTTCTTCAGCGACCGTGGCAGTGGAGCAAGAGGAAGGTTTGATGACCGCGGGCGGAGTGACTACGAGGGCACCGGCAGCCGTGGCGGTAGAAGTGGCTTTGGCAAATTTGAACGGGGCGGGAACAGTCGCTGGTGCGACAAAGCCGACGAAGACGACTGGTCCAAACCGCTCCCACCAAGCGAACGCTTGGAACAGGAACTCTTTTCTGGAGGCAACACTGGGATTAACTTTGAGAAATACGATGACATTCCGGTTGAGGCAACAGGGAATAACTGCCCTCCACATATTGAAAGTTTCAGTGATGTTGAGATGGGAGAGATTATTATGGGAAACATCGAGCTTACTCGCTATACTCGCCCAACTCCAGTGCAGAAGCATGCTATTCCTATTATCAAAGAGAAAAGAGACTTGATGGCTTGTGCCCAAACAGGATCTGGAAAAACGGCAGCTTTTCTTTTACCTATCTTGAGTCAGATCTATACAGATGGTCCGGGTGAGGCTTTGAGGGCCATGAAGGAGAATGGAAAGTATGGGCGTCGCAAACAGTATCCGATCTCCTTGGTCCTGGCTCCAACCAGAGAATTGGCAGTGCAGATCTACGAGGAGGCCAGGAAATTCTCCTACCGGTCTCGAGTTCGTCCTTGTGTGGTTTATGGCGGAGCTGATATTGGTCAGCAGATTCGAGACTTGGAACGTGGATGCCACTTGTTAGTGGCCACTCCAGGACGGCTAGTGGACATGATGGAGAGAGGAAAGATCGGACTGGACTTCTGCAAGTACTTGGTGTTAGATGAAGCGGATCGGATGTTGGACATGGGTTTTGAGCCTCAGATACGAAGAATAGTTGAGCAGGACACCATGCCTCCAAAAGGTGTCCGCCACACTATGATGTTTAGCGCTACTTTTCCTAAGGAAATACAGATGCTGGCTCGCGATTTCTTGGATGAATATATCTTTCTGGCCGTAGGGAGAGTCGGGTCTACTTCTGAGAACATCACGCAGAAAGTCGTGTGGGTGGAAGAAGCAGACAAGCGGTCATTTCTGCTTGACCTCCTGAATGCAACAGGCAAGGACTCCCTGATACTGGTGTTTGTGGAGACCAAAAAGGGTGCAGATTCCCTGGAGGATTTCTTATACCATGAAGGATATGCTTGTACCAGCATCCATGGAGACCGATCTCAGCGAGATAGGGAAGAGGCCCTTCACCAGTTCCGATCGGGAAAAAGTCCAATTCTCGTGGCCACAGCAGTTGCAGCAAGAGGACTGGATATTTCCAATGTGAAACATGTCATCAATTTCGACCTACCTAGTGACATCGAAGAATATGTGCATCGCATTGGCCGTACAGGCCGAGTTGGAAACCTTGGCCTTGCCACCTCATTCTTCAACGAGAGGAACATAAATATTACCAAAGATTTATTGGATCTTCTTGTTGAAGCGAAACAAGAAGTGCCATCTTGGCTAGAAAACATGGCTTTTGAACACCATTACAAGGGTGGCAGTCGTGGACGATCCAAGAGCAGATTTAGTGGAGGGTTTGGTGCCAGAGACTATCGACAAAGTAGCGGCGCCAGCAGTTCCAGCTTCAGCAGTGGCCGTGCCAGCAACAGTCGCAGTGGTGGAAGCAGCCACGGCAGCAGCAGAGGGTTTGGTGGAGGTAGCTATGGAGGCTTTTACAACAGTGATGGATATGGAGGAAATTATAGCTCCCAGGGGGTAGACTGGTGGGGTAACTGAGTCTGCTTTGCCATAGGTCACTCTACCAAACAAATACAGAACCCTCATGTGACTTAGCCAGCCAGACTATACCTTGTATAGTTTCAAGAACTCACAGCGCATTGTCTCCTGTGATTTCCCCACTGAATACTTCTTAAGGGAGCTTAAAGTGACAAGAAAAGATGAAAGGAACTATCCCGAAGCCCCATTCAGAAGGTGGTTTGAAGACTCAGTTGTTGTAGTTTGGATTAACCTCTTACCCTGATCCTACTCTGCGTTTATAACTTCGTGACTAAGGATCATTTGTTTGTTAATATACTGTACCTTTAACTTTAGACAACTTTTATTCTGATGTCCCGTTGGCTCAGTAATGCTTAAGATACCAAAGTGTTTTAGCAAAATAAATTTTCTGAACTTGGGCTAAGAAAACAAAAGAAAGGGACAGGTATTTGTTACGGGAATGGGACTGTCCTTTAATGCTCATTAGGTACCCTAAGGAAGGCAGAGGTGAGGCCCAGGAAGAAGGGTGGCATTTTGGAAATGTATAAATTACAGCCCAGGGGTTCAAGAACAGTTATGGTTGAAATATCTGTTTAAGTGTACAGTTCTAGTTGCTAAACTTAAAACAATCAGGAAATGCAATAGCATTTTCATTTTTCCTGTGTACTTTAAGTAATCCTTTGTTAGTAGTCATCTGCAGTGAAACTTAGTGGCAGCCTTTGGGAGTCACTAGTCAGCATTCATGCTTAGTACCGTGATGTAGAGGATCTGAACAGCTCCAAATAAATGGTATCAGGAAACCATAGAAGAAATGGTCTATATTCTTTAATACAAGCAGGTTTTGAAGATGATACGATATTGAGTAGAGAATCACTTTCTCTTACGGTGGGAGGTGTGAAGACAGCCAAAAATGGGATATTGGACATTAGAGAACACAGAGAAATAATTCCTCAACTTGAGCAGGCATTGATGGAATTTCCATGTGTAATGATGGAACAGCAAACAGATGCATGCCAGTACTCATTTTCCGCCCATTTGTTGCAGAACGTCATCGGTAAACCACTACATCTCATGGGATGATGGTTTTTGTTTGGAGACAGGTCCCCATGTTGCCCAGCGTAGTCTCTGACTCGTTCTGTGCCTGAGACTGGCCTTGAAGTCCTGGTCCTCCTTCCTCCCAACTGCTCTCACCACCACAGTTGTTGAGAGCATGAACTTTGAAAATCACATTGTCTATGTAGACGGTTCACCCAAAACTTTTTTCAGGTCCTGTATGTCCTAGGACACCCTGCCTATCAAATTACTGTCTCTTGAATAATTAGATAATAATTAGTTGAATGTTAAAGACTAGATACCTACATCATTGGTCAGTGAGTGGGTTGCATAGTTTACATAAGGCCAGAAACACATGTAATTGTATATATGTGTGTATATATGCATGCATATACAGGTAGATATGCTATAGATTGATTAATGAAATGGTTTTTCCAGTAAGAAAAAAAAAATTGTCACAGCCAAGCCATTATTTTACATGTGGTCCAACCCAGCAATTCTAAAGAGTATTGACCGTCAAATTATAATTGCCCCTAAAATTATCAAAAATGCTAGCCATGTTGTCCACAGAGACCCTCCACTCTTCAAACCCTCATGTCTCTTTCTTTACTTCTTTCCATCTATCTGCTATTTTCTGAATTCTACTTTGAACACACACACTACTTAACAAGGCCTGATCAAAGTTTATTTTTTCCATGGAACTTAGTTTAAAATTTGTAGTCCCAGCAGTCATAAAAAATACTTGTTTATGCCTGTAATCTTGAAATTAATCATGCAAACACTGCAGTTCTTATTTTCCTAAATTAAAAAAAAATTAATGCTATATTCCCTTGGCAACTGCACAAGGTTCATGGTCAATTTATGTGGATTGAATGGAATTCCAGAGAGCCCTTTATTCCCAGTTGTTTTATTGACTACAATTATCTTGGTAGAGTGTGGTAAAAACTTAAAAGTGTTCTATGTGTGAAATGAAATGAGTAATACATATGTTGGTGACCACAGGAAAATGTTCTACACCACTCATTCTATGGATGTTAGAGAAGTAATCAGTAATTAAACATTTAAATACAACCCAGCTCTACATTAAACAGCGCTTATGTTCAATATAGTAGTCATTTCAGATGACATCAGTAGTGATTTTTTTTAATATTTTAAATCTTTAAGCTCAGTTTGACAATACTTTGTCATCTTTAAGAGCACAGGAAAAGCAATACAGAGACCTCTGAATCCTTTCTCTCATCACTGGAAGTTCTTTGAGAGCAGAGTCAGGCTATCCAGAGCAATCTGTATTCTATTGAAAAAAGAAATTTAAAAAAAAAATAGTGTCCCATGTACCTAAATACCCCCTTTCCCATTATTTATCTATGATTTGCTACAATTAATGAGCCACTGTTCATACTTTTACTATTGGCTAATGTCCACACTTGCTGTGTCCCATTGGCTGTATCTAGTGTCTTATTCCAGGCCCTGTCTAGGACACTGTGTTACATTTATTCAGCAAGCCACCTGAGGTTCCTCCTGGCTGTGACAGTTTCTCAGACATTTCTCATTTCTGCTGACCTTGAGAATTTTTCAGAGTGCTGGTCAGGTACTTTGTCCTACAATTAAAAATAGTTGGATTTTCCCCCTCATGATTAGACTAAGGCTGTGGGTCTTTAAGGGCTTGATCACAGAGGTAAAGTGTCATTGTTATCATTCCAAGGACACACACCAACATGCTGAAGTATCAGATAAGGACCCGGATCAACTGGCTGAGTTTGTAGGGCCTGGCAGATTTTCTCACTCCACTGTGTACTTCATTTCTTTCCCCCTCTGCATTTTTTTTTTTTTTTTTTTTTTTTTTTTTGAGACAGGGTCTCATCAGCCTAGCCTTGAACTCTGAATGTTCCCTCAGATGCCCAGGACTAGGAATACAGGTGTGTTTTACCACATCTGCTTTCTTTTCATATTGCACTTCTGGATGGATGTCACTGCTACCACCCACATTTCAGGTGTGGAAAATTTATGCTCCTTTTCCTTTTCTTCCTTTGCCAGTTAATTGTATATAAGTATGGAACAATGGATGTGTAGAAGTGTTTCTTATTTTCTGAGTTACAGCTTTATTGCTCAAAGGTTGTAAGAAATCCATGAAAGGATTTTTTTTTATGTTGAGTTAGATTATTTTTAAGTGTGTAATTGTTAATTACTCTTCCGTAGTCAGCTGCATATCTCTCCCTTACTCATTTCCTTTTCATACACAGAATCTCTCCCCCCCCCTTTTTTTTTTCACCTCATTTTACCAAGATAACTGTGGTTGATTCAAGTACCTGCCTGGTCTAAGCCTATCTGGAATTCCACACAGCCCATTCACTTACAAATCATTTCATATAACGTGACCGTTAATTTTGTGCAGTTGCTAAGGGCAACGAAAAAGAGAATATAACTTAAAAGCTTAAAAATATTAAGCCAAAGCTCTGGTCACTGGAAACTCTTTTGCCTGGATCCTTGCCCCTTTGTTATCCTCACATTATGTGGATTCCGGGACTCAGATGAGTACCTCCCTACCTTCTGGTATGGGTTTTATTTCAACTTCAGTTGTACTTGTCAGCTTTTTGTTGCAGCAACAGATACCCAAGAAAAAGAGTTTATAAAGAGGAAAAGTTTATTTTGGCTCACAATTGATTTCACTCTGATCATTTGGCCTTTTGCTTTGGGTCTGTGGCAGTATAGTACATTATTATGTCAGAAGTTGTATGGAAGGGGGCCTGGTCACCCCGTGGTGCTGAAATGAAAAAAAAAAAAAAGAGAAAGCGTGGGTTCCCAGTATCCCCTCTGTTCTGGTGTCAATTCTATTGCTATGATGAACTATCTTAACCAAAAGCAACTTAGTAAGTAAAGGGGTTTCTTTCAGTCACGGTGAGTTCCTCATTGGAGGGGGATCCAAGGCAGGACTTGCGCTAGATATGTCACATCCACAATGAAGAGCAGACACAAATGAAAGCTCGCTTGCTTGTTTTCAAGTCTATTTCTCCACTGAGACACAGTTCAGGATTCCTTGCCCGGTGTGGTACTCACTCTCATAGCAATTAACTTAGGACCTTCCCACATCGGACCTGCTGTAAGCCGGAACTCGATGTAGACAGTCCTTCCCTGAGACCATCTTCCCAGGAGATTCCAGGGTGTGCCAAAGTGCCAGAGCTGATCATCACACTTCGCTGGGCCTCTCCCCTCCCAGCAGCACACCAGGCTGAGACCCAACCATTCAGTACATTCAAGAGCAAAAGCTCACGAGCTATTGCGCCAGTAAGTCACTAAGCTCTCGCTAGATGTGCTTTGTGCTTAGTCCTATCGCAGCGCACTTTGCTGTCACACTCTTCTGTAGCTTAATTCTCAAAACACATCACTTGTGATTGTAGTTTCTTTTTCTCATGTAAAGAAAATACTTACACCGCTTATTTGATGCTTACGTTTTTTTTCTTCCAAATGTTTGTTTCCCTAAATAGAAGGTATTGGCATGAAGTTCAGAATCCTTCCAACAAAGAGCATGTGTGTGTGTGTGTGTGTGTGTGTGTGTGTGTGTGTGAAACCATTTGAAGGGCTTTGTGAAATTTAGACATTGTAAGCAGCGAGGCTCTAAAAGTTAAGAGAGTCTCCATTGCTGTGTCAGTGTTTGTTTTCCTCCCAGGCCTGTCTGCACAGCTAACACAAAAATTGACCTGGGAGCTAAAAAGCAAAAAAAGGCCTAGCATGAATGTGGACAGACATCATAAATTTATGTCTTGGGTCAACACAATTTATGCCTGCCTCCTCCTTTGGGACTCCCTTGCCCCCTTGTCTGGCTTTAGACAATGAATTTCCAGGGAGTTTTGCCTTTTGATCGCCCCACTGATCTAATGCAATTGTCCACTGGCAGAAGCGCTGTGAGGTGCAGAATAAAGTAATGAAGTTAATTTGATTTGCACTCCTCACCCATCCTTAAGATCTGCATGTCTTTATTGTATTAGGTTTCTAATGAGATTCCCCTGCCCTCTCCCTGTGGGAGATGGACGCACTGGGGCTGTGGGAGGGGTTCATCTCAGGAGGGTCCTCCCCACTTACATCCTATCGTTAATGGGAACGGACCTGCGTGCCCTTGAGTCACAGGGTGATCATATTTCCCTTTCTGGACTCTGGTGGACAAGAAGTTGGGGAGTAGGTTCTGTTGCAGGGACGTGGGAAGAAAGATTCTGGCACTTACAGGAGAAGAAAAATAGGGTGAAAGGTCAGTGTTGGACTGAGGTTCGCAGAACCCCAAGCAGATTTCCCAGTCCACTCATGACTCCTGGGACAGTGCATGCTATCATGAAGGATTGTCGTCAGAGTGACACGTAGTGAGCATCAAGACAGAAAACAGGCTTTCAAGGCCCCAGACTCTGCTGCACTGAAGCAGTTCTCTCTGTATTTGAGGAGCCTGGCTGGCTAGGTACCATCTGAGCAGGACTTAGTGTGGTTTATTTGGGAGAAGCCTTACCTGCCTCTTATCCCCCTCCAACCTCCCACTACACATCTTGAGCCCCATAAGCCTTTTCCCAAAGGTCTAGTCCTGTGTTTTGCACCCTGTGTGGTCTGTAAGGATTTTTACCACACCACTGACTTTCTTATTTTTCACAGTGAAATATTTATGTCTCCCAAGTGACATCATCCAGCTGGATTACAGTGTGAAATGATTATATTCACTTCAAAAGCTGTTCTTGCTGGGTATGATGGTGCACACCTTTTATCCCAGCACTCAGGAGGCAGAGGCAGGCAGATCTCTGTGTGTTCAAGGCCCTCCAGTGAGTTCCAAGACAGCCTGGGTTATAGGGCTTTGTAGAGAGACCCTGTCTCAAAAAACAAATGAACCAAAGACTGCTTTTGAAACTGGTCCAGTATCATTGCTGAAAAGGGGTTGGATCAATATGATGTGTGTGGGGGGGAGCAAGCACTGGTAATTTGATATTTCCAAGTTCACTGCAACAATTAAAAAGGGCTTGGGACTCTTAATAGAAGAAGCCTGAACACTGCCCTCAGAACCAGTCCGTTTTCAGCACTGTTCAAACCCCCTAGAATCACGGAGGAAAGGGAAGGCCGAGTGATTGGCATCCTGACGACGTTTCCAGAGGGAAAAGGTAGTTTATATCTAATCTAAGGTCTTTAAGAGGAATCTATCAGCTTTGGTTTGGCTCTCAGTGGACAGGTGTCTGTATCACGGAAGCACCATACATAATTCACCAACAGAGAGCCCCAGAACTTAGCAAGAAAGCTAAATTACCCGTCACTTGTAGAAAAGGTGTTCCCTGCAGGTCAAGGTTGAGAGCGCTGGTGGACCCCGGTGAGGAAGAGCACTCCAGCCGTCTTTAAACATCAGGGCTGCTTCTCAGCTGGCTCGGGCAGCTTACTGTTTACACCTTGAATTTGCCTGGTCTGCAGGGCCGATTAGCACACCCCAGTCTGCCAGCAGACGGGAAACAGAGCAGGGCTGCTGGTTTGAGTAACCAGAGGCCATTTGGTGGATGTCACATCGGTGGGGACTGGGAGAACCACGCTGTCTTCCTGGAGAGGTGGACCAAGATGTCCTGGGAGAGGGCTGAGCCTCCAGAGCTTACACAGAATACGAAAGCATCCTGTCATTATTAGGGGTAGAACCCTGAATCCAGTCCTGGGCAGACTCCGATTGAGGAACTCAGTTCATGAGAGGCAGGTCCCTCTCACCTGGCTGTCACTAAGCTACGGCTCTACCTCTCTACTTGATTGACTGATGGCTCATTGGTAGCTTCAAAGTGAAGGTGGCTGGAGTCGCTATGATAGAAACAGGGAGGGGGAGGAGAGAAAAGAGGAAGGGGAAAAGGAGAGGGAGAAGCAGGGAGAGACAGACAGAGATGGAGGAGAATGAGAATATCGTTTTCAAAGGTTATTTTTTTAAGTTTTGGGTTTTTTCTTCCCAGTGTTTGGCTATTTTGGTTTTGGTTTTTGCTATTTTAAAATAGCCTTTATTTTGGAAGCAAATTTTTGTCAAGAATTGCATTGTGTACATTTGCCATTTCTAATAAAATGAAACCACACCTCCTTCAGGTTCCTGAAGCGTTTGGATAGAGATGGGAGCTCAGCAACCTTAAGCCAGTCATTGACATGCTCAGATAGGAAAGGCCCTGGGCCTCATGGGAAGGTTAATCATAAGCAGGGAGTGGGAGGAACCAAGGCTCATATGCAGACATTTCTAAGGTGGAGAAGCAAACTGAGGCAGCTGATGTCAGGGCCATCACACGCTGCTCCATAAACACTCGGCTAGTTCACCGACTGAGGACTCTGCACAGTTTGGGAAAATCCTCAGTGTTTAATGGTTTGAATGAGTGCTAGGACTTTTCAAAATCCGCTGTGCACTGCTGACTCCTATATTTGTACCTCTGCCTGAGTGTTCTTCTGAATCCAAAACTCCTATCAAAGCATCTGTGAGAGGAATGGGTGAAAGGATGGCTCAGTTGGGAAAGCGTTTGCCTCCCACGCGTAAGGAACTGAATTTAATACCCCAGAACCTGTGATAAAAGTAAACAAAGCAGTGTGTAGACACCTGTAATCCCATCGGAGAATCCCTGAGCTTTCTGGAGTAGAAGCCTAGCACGCTTCGTGAATTCAAGACCTGGAAAAAAAAGTGGGTGGCTAAAATTTAGATAACACCAATCACAGCTGCCCTGTGACCCACGTGAGCGTATTTTTACACATGCTTGTATACATACACACACTGCTGCCTAAAAGACCTTGTCTTCAAAGTTCACCTTTCACCTGTAACAACTTCAGTCTCATGAATGCTTTCCAAACCTGTCCTATAGTCTTGACAGTAATAGTAAACAGCAGATCTAATTTCCAGTTGATCAGGGCCTGAACCTTGAATCCTCTACAGCCTGTGTCTACTGCATGATGAAGCCCTGTCAGTCATGTTCCAGATGTATCTCAGACCACACTTCCTTAGCTGTTCTATCTCCACGCTGGCCTAAGCCACCTTCATGTCCTGGCCTTTGAGTTCCTTTTCCTCATATTACCCCCCAACACACACATAGACACACACAGGCACACACACTGGCACACACACAGATACACACACACACATACGCACACCACCACCACCACCACTAGCACGTTGCTGTCCCCTCGTCACACAAGACAGTGTGATTCTGTCAGAGTTGGCAAGAGTGTACCGTCTCCTACTTAAATCCTGACACCAAAGGTAGCTCCAAGTGTGTCCAGGATCCTTCAGGCCTGGCTTATGCTCCTCCTTCTTGGCTTCCCCTCTTCTTTCCCAGTCCAGTCATTCCACTTTTACTGGGTTGCACCAACCTCAGGTTTCTCAAGGCCTTGGGGCTTTGTAGTGGATTGCCACAGTGGCCCGCGTCACCCTCTCTCTTTCAGTATTTTACTCAAATGATAGTTTCTCTGTGAGGCCTCTCTGCTCTCTGCCAGGGTCTACTACATGTCAGTTTCTTCCCTTACTGACTCCACAATCACCCGGAAGGCAGCTGCCAGGATGGCCAGGATCTGGAGTAGAGTAGTGCCTATTGACAGTATAAATACATCTTTATACATATACATGCAACAGCATAGCTGTTGACAGGCTAAACATATATTCTTGGGAAATGTTAAGCTCAGATTTGAGAACTTCTACAAGGTAGAGTCATTTTAGACATATATTTTAAGAGATATTAAATGTACATAAAACATTTTTTAGTGTGCAGCTGTGAGCATTTTGTCATTGCAATGAATCATGTGACTTGCCCCTCAGTTGAGATAGACAAAAATCCCAGGGCCCTCAAATCCCTCCCCCAGCTCACCTCGCCGAAGGCTTCACTGACCTCTGAGAGGGAGATGCCATTGATGTGTTCATCACTCTGCAGGCTGGCCTGTCCAGAAGGTAACCATCCCATCTGTGCATTGTTTTCTGTGGCTTTTGTTATGTAGAAGAATACATTTTAGATGCAGCCCTGTTGTATATATTAAGATTCTGCTTTGCTCAATGCTGGGTAATATTATACTCTGTGGCCATAACAGTTCAGTTGTTGGTATTTCTAGGATGCCATGAATAAAGGAAATAGGTTATCAGTTTGTATATCACAAAAACAAATCTCTAGGAAAATGAACATACACACACACTTAAGAATTTTTAAGTCTTTGACTCTATGTGAGTATGTGTTCATATACGGTGCCTACAGGGACCAGAAACAGACATCAGATCCCTTGCAGTTGGAGTTAAAGATAATTGTGAGCCTTCTGCTGTCAGTGTTAGGAATTGAACCCAGGTCCTTTGAAAGAGCAATACATGCTCTTAACCACAGAACCATCACTCCAGCCCAAACACTCTGTTTATAAAGCATTAAAAAATTAAACTAAGCATACCAAAACAACACATAAGAGATATGCCAAAAGAGTTAAAAAGTGACTTTTTGATGAGGTACTTTTTTCTCTACTGTAATTTGTTCAGCTTTTTAAAGCATAGAGATTATGTACCTTCCTTTAAAAGACAAACTTTATTTCAGAAAAGTTAGTGAAGGTGAAATTTCCAGAGGACGTGATTTTAGAAAATAGAAACGTCATTTATTATCCTTTTCGTTGACATCACAGCCATCTTAGGCCACTCTCCTTTCATGGGGGAACCATGGATTTACCGGATCCAACGAAAAGTTTATGTAACTCAACGGGAGACAATAGATGCTGATGTTAAGGTGGTCAGTTTACAGGTTTTCTTTTTCAGCAACAATTTTATTCTTGCAATCAAGACGGCTGCTGCTTTAAGAAATGAGGGCCTTCCTGTGGCTTATGAAGTAATAGATCATATATAAATAGGCTGTTTGCTCTCAGTGCAGATGCCATCATTACTAACTACTTTCGGGCTCTTTGAGAGCTAAATAATTCGGTAATGCATCATTGAACATTTAGTTGCTTCATAGCAGATGGTTTCAGGGGCCCATCTGCTCACAGTGATGTTTTCAACAAGCCCCCTTCACCTTCACCAAGAGGTTTGGAAGCAGCAGGATATTCATTCTGCACTCCACGTGCTTCGTCTTCGCTCCCGTGTTGAGGGAAGAAGGCCGATGTCTCTCTCCCAGCCTCCGAAGGGAGATGCTGGACTATGGAAGAGGACTGATGTGTAAGGCAAACTCAGGAAAGAGCTCCTAAGTTCCAAGAAATTGTAAATATATTCAAAGAGTGTGTGCCTGTGTGTGTGCCTCTGTGTGTGCCTGTGTGTCTCTCTGTGTGTGTGCCTGTGTGTGTTTCTGTGTGTGTGTGTGCCTGTGTGTCTCTCTGTGTGTGTTTCTCTCTCTGTGTGTGTGTGTGTGTGTGTGTGTTTGTGTGTGTGTGTATAACTGATTGCTTGGCCTGGGCTGTGTTAAGTATGAGGTATATTCTGTAGTTTATTCTGTTCAATTATTCCTGCCCCCTGTTATTTTGAGAAGCATAGCCAGTTTCTAGCTGGTTTTCTGGGATGAAGAATATATTCTCCTTGCCTTTGAGGACATGGGGGAATCCCCAAGGCAAGGTCAGGGTGAACACATGAAATACATGACGGCACTCCAGCTACAGCCATATGGATGAGAGCAAACCGAACACAGTATCTGAATGCTGAGGGGAGGCTCGGGTGAGTGTTTTGAGAGCAGGGCTAGTTTTATTCCACAAATCCCAAGTGCCCCATTACCTATGTGATCATGGAAATCTGCAGTCACTGCAGGGGAAACAGAACGGGGAATGTGATGAATAAGACATGCTTGGCAGCTGCCCTGGAAATATGTAGAACTTTCCCTTCAGATGAGAAGAAAGGCAAAGTTGGCGAGGAGGAAATGCAGGTACGGAGAAGAGGCCATTCTCAAAGGATCACGAGAAATCAGCCCCTACACATTGAATGCACAGATTCAACACTGAGAAGTGTAAACACCTTCCCACAAAGTACTGATCTTTAGGGAGCTGCTCGGCTTGTGAGCAAAGGAACAATAAAGAGACTGCTGTTCAGACACAGCTCCTCTCTCATGCAGTGCTGAAAGATGAACAGTCCTCGGCTCAAGTCCTTACATTTATTTTTCTAAAAGGCACACATGGATTCAGACTAGACACTGAAGGCCAACTGTAATACTGTCATGTGTCAGTGACATCGAGAGATTTTATGTATGTATGTGCATATACATGTATGGGTGTGTGTGTGTGTGTGTGTGTGTGTGTGTGTGTGTGGTAAGGTCAGAGGTCGACATCAGGAGTCTTTCTTAGTCACTCTCCACTTAATGTTTTGAGGCAGGGTTTCTCTCTGACCCTTGAGGTCATTACTTTTGCTGGATGGGCCACCCAGCGAGTTCTGAGGTTCTGTCTGTGTTTGTCCCCCCATCCCCATCTAGCCTCAGTGGGGCTATTTACACCAGTACTGGAGGGTCCAATTCATTGGTCCTCATGCATGCTCATCAAACTGTCAATTGAGCCGTCTCCCATCTCTTTATCCGTTATCGTCTTTTCGTAAGAAATATTTGAATATTTGAAAAGTTCTGAGACTGGCCTACCGAAGCGTGTCACTCACTATGTGGTTATCACTGCTGTTGCGCCTCTCCTCTCACGATACCTCATTTCTTTGTAGTGGGCAGTTAGTAAGTACCTACTGACCTCCCAGAATTGAGCCAGTTAGTGGCAGGTGTCCATTTTTCAGCGTCTTCCTGGGTTTTAGCTGAAACTTCTGTTAAATGGGTTCTGTTTGCCAAGCCGCAGCAGCGTGAAGGAGTGGCCTGCCTCAAAGCACTCCTTGCCGCTGCCCGCATCAATGTCATCTTGATTATCCTGTCAGGAATCGCCACTGACATTGACTGGACTGCCACTCCTCCTTTTGCTGTCGAAGCAGAAATGTTACTGCGATGTTTGCTCTGCTCGAGAACGCTTTAGAATTCACGTAATTGAATCCAGCTTTCTCGCTGAGGCATGAACTGCATGCTTAAGTTCAGCCAGCTCCGGCGGCTCTATGAGGAGCCCAAACAAAGTCCTGTTCCTTGTCTCAACGTAGTCTATTCTAATGAGAAAAAAATACAGAATCGTGGGACACAAACTAGGACGATCAGGGAGTGTGCCACAAAGGACGGACACCATTCCAGCCAGGATCCAGGAAAGGAGAAGGCCTCAATCAGAAAAGCGTCATCTTGTATTTTCAAGGACTCAGCTAAAACTGAGAGTTCTTTAAATCAGGGGGAGGAAATGGAGAGACAGAGAAGCTTCAGAGTTGGAGGGACTTTAAGGGATCTGAGGTTGTTTTCCTGCACTGGATTAAACTTGGGGACTTGCTCACTTTCCCGAGCTTTCTACCCAGCAGAGCAACTTCCGTTCCCAGCCAGTGACTGGCGTCCTTTTGAAATATTTATTATTTGTTTGTTTATCTACTTCACGCGTGTGAATGTTTGCCTGTGTGTATGTGCAGGTGCACGTGGAGGCCAGAAGGGGGTGCCAGACTCCCCTGGAGCTGACGTTGCAGGCAGCGGGGGAGCCACACAGCATGGAGCTTAGACGGGGAGGGATGCCAGCGGAAGCTGCAGGATCTACTCTGTTACATGCAGCTCAACAAAGCAGAACTGAGCGCAGCCCAGCGGCTGGCACAGCCAGAACTGGCAGAGAGCCAGGCCTCTCCAGGGAGCAATAGAGGCCCCGGAGTAAGGAACGCTTGCTCGCCCCATTGTCTTGCAGCTGAAATGAAGATAACCAACCAGAACTGACACTTGGCTTTGGAAGCTTCTGCTATTGCTTCAAAACTAAAAGGATTTAGTGTTTTTTAAGCAAGCATGGTAGCTCATGCCTGTAATTCTCAGCACTCTTGGGGCTGAGGCAGGAGAATTGCTGTGAGTCTAGCCGTTCCTCTCCAAGTAGCTTTTGGTGTTTATTACAGTGATAGAAACTAAGATTCACTCACATTTTAGTGAGAAGCAGCAGCGACTTCTAAGTGTGAAGTTAGAAAGTCTTTAAGGGTTACTGGGCAGTCACAGAAATTATATGAACAAGGAAAGACCCTAACTTTGGTCTGTTTTTCTCCTTACTGCCTGTCAGACTGCAGGGGAGTTAAGTTGGAAAAATCATGTTAGAAAAACACTGAAGAAATTGCATCTATTCCTTTTTTTTTTTAACATCTATTTTTTATGTGTTTATTGTGACAGGGATCCCACTTGGGGGAGGTCGGGGGTCAAACTCAGGTCCCTAGGCTTGGCAATAAGTGAGCCATCTCAGCTGCCCCTGAATCAGTCTCTCTAAGCCGGCATGACCGGTTTCAGGTGAAGTCCTGGCAGGAACCCCTTCTTCATCAGCCCTCCGCAGGGAAGGAACCTTGCGGATGCAGCACAGCAGAGCCCAGACCCCCTGGACCAAATGCTATCCTGTCTGTCAGAGCTGCCCACCAACCTGGACCTCACGCAGGCATTTGGCAGCTTCCTTTCTTGTTCCTTTCTCTTTAAGTCTGTCGTTGTTTAACTTTAATTTGTGCGTGTGTTTGCGTATGGTGGGTGAGTGTGGGCACATGGGCATGTGTCATGCATGTGGAGGCCTGACAACAACCTTTTGGAATCCTTTGAAGCTTCTGGGATGTGCATTCAGGCCATGAGGCCTACACTGCGAACACTTCTACCTGCCAAGCCACCTTACTGCCCTCGTTTAATTTTTAATATCACATTAAAAAAAATCTGATCTACAAAATTAAATGTATTTGTCCTACACAATGTGCTTTAAATATATACATACCCCGCACTGTTTAAACAAACCAGCTGTTACAGTTTAAACTTTCTTTTTTTTTTTTTTTTGAAACAGGGTGTCTCTGTATATCCCTTGCTATCCTGTAACACACTCTGTAGACCAGGTTAGCCTCAAACTCTGAGATACACCAGCCTCTCTGTCTTTCAAGAGCTGGGATCAAAGATGTGCACCTCTACCACCCAGCTTATTTTAAACATGTTTTGTTTTTTCGAGACAGGGTTTCTCTGTGTAGCCCTGGCTATGCTGGATACACTCTGTAGACCAGGCTGGCCTCAAACTCACAGAGATCCACCTGCCTCTGCCTCCCAGAGTGCTGGGATTACATGCATGCGCCACCACTCCTGGCTTATTTTAAACATTTTTAATATAGTATTTGTTTGAACCAGGGTGTCTCTACGTAGCTTGGCTGTCCTGGACCTTACTACGTAGACCAGCTGGCCTCAGATTCACAGACCTGCATGCTGCATGCCTCTGACTCCCGAGTGCTGAGACTAAAAACGAGCTCTTTCACAGCCATTCTTCTGTTTGAGATGTTGTGTCTTTCACCATCTCGCCAGTAACTCCCACTTCTGTGTTTTGCATCACTGCACTTAATACATACAGTGGAGGTCACGTGCGTGCTCAAGCTCACAAGGCATTTGTCTCTCCATGTCGCGCTGTTAGGTTTTCCTGGCACCATAGCTAGAACAAAATGGCACAGCTATCAAGTTTTGGGAATGGTCATCTTCTATCTTTCTATGTCAGTTTTTGTGTTTTATTTTTGTCCACAATAAAATATTTTGTCTTACGGTAGCTGGAGAGATGGCTCAGTGGTTAAGAGCACTGACTGCCTTTCCAAAAGATCCAGGTTCAATTCTGAGCACCTACATGTCAGCTTGGAGCTGTCTGTAACTCCAGTTCCAAAGAATCTGACACCCTCATACCAATACTCATAAATAAACTAAATAAATTATTTTAAAAAGAATATTTTAAAAAAAGATTTTGTCTTACAAGAATCTCTAACAGTCTGTTACACGTTATCACTTTCACAGTTACTTTGCATAGCACTTAAAAGATGTGTCAAAATCGCTTTCTTTACCAAGTTTGTGCAAAACGATCTACATATTTGTATTTCAGACTACAGATATCAAAAAGGAGGCACAAGAAACATCCTTTTTATATAACTAGAAAGAAGCTAGTTAATAAAAAGTCACCATCCCTAAACCTTGAGTAAAGCAAGTGTGTTAGCTCCTGAGTTACTTATACAACAAAATAACAGAAACGCATTGTGTCCTCGCTGTGATTAAAATCACCTGTGTTCAGGTTGATTCCTTTGAGTACCAGGATGGAGGCTCTGTCCTGAGCCCCTCTCCATGCCCCTCTCCATGCTTCTGGTGCAGAACTGTCTTCCTCTTGCTCTTTTCCTTATCTTAAAAAAAAAAAAAAAAAAAAAAAAAAAACAGACAGGGTCTCTCTTTTTGGGATAGATTGAATAGCCATTGAGGTTTCTTCAAACTGACCTCTTAAATCATGTGTTTCAAAAATCTGCACACTACAAAGGTGTAAATTGTTCCACAGGCATGAGAATTCCACAGGACCCATCTTAAATGATTCGGAACCTGTATTGAGTTGCAAGGCAGTGCCCACGATCTTGCTGCCAGCAGCATTTCAACTGCTCCCTGACCCCTAGGGCTTGCTACTTGAAAGACACCACAACCTCCAGACGGGACTGAGAAAGGGTCATTCACTGTCTTTGCAAATCCAAGGACTACCTGTGGAGAGCTGTTCAGATATGCCATGCCCAAGCCCCGGGTAAAGGACAAGTGAAACGTGAGCGCCGGTTACTGTCTGCGCTAGTTTGAGTCTGCCTGGGGTCTCCGTGCATGGTGGCTTGGAGTGCTTCCTCACAAATGAGCAGCTTTTAAAATAACCGAGGAATTAACTCAACGTAGATTTACTTGATTGGTTCAAATAATTGTCACACCCTGCGCCCCGACTCCTTTTGTTGGGTGAGGATAGATAATTTGTGGTATGGTGTGATGACAACTTGGAGGAAAGGATCATGGAGTGAGCATAAGCATTTCTCACCGTCACTGTCTCAACATCACTTCCTGTAAGAAACTGTCACTCTGTGGCCAGCGTTCTGAAAGCACTTGCTCCTCCGGAAGACCCAGGCTAGCTCCCTAGTGCGCACATTGGTTGATTCACAACCACATATAACAACAGCCCTGACTGATCTGATTCTCTGTGCACACATGCAGATGTGCTTAAGTCAAAATAAAAAAAAAAAAAAAAAAAAAAGAAACAAAACTGCTACTTGGGCCAGTGAGTTGGCTCAGCACAGGAGGGCATTTGCAACTAAGTCTCATGACTGGAGGTTGATCCCCAGATCCCACAGGATTAGAGAGAGGTGCAGAGCGAGAACAGACTCCGTCAAGTTCTGTGCCCCGCCCCCTGTACACAGGAGGATAGAAATAGGTATATTTTAAAAAACTGTCTCTCCAGTCTCGTTACTAATGCACAGTGAAAACTTGAAAGTGAGGCTCAGATAACCCTTTACCGAGAGCTTTTCCAGTGATCTGCAGAAAGAGACCTAATTATATTTATGCCTCATTGATAATTTTGTACTCCTTTAGAATACGTAGACTACATATTTGAAGTTATGGTGAAGAAACATGCCCTTTGAACAAAAAGCAGCCCTATCGGCAAATGACTGACTACATTCACAAAATGACTAAATTATAGTGATTAAATCGGAGGCAATTGAAGCGTTTCCTTACAGTAGGAAATTGAGCTCCTGCCTGTGTATGGTTGGTGATACTAGCTGCTCATTTTAGCCCCGGGCTCAGCGTTTGACTGTCTAAAAATCAGCGGCATTCTGCTGTCTTTCAATAAAACAAGTGAAAAATATACACAGCTGGGTTAAAACAACATGCTCTTCATTGGAAACAGAATCTGATTGTCACGTGTGTACGTCCCAGAGCAGGAAAAGCCAGTTGCTGCTCACAACCGCGCTGCCAGATGGCGGTGGTGCCTGAAAGCTTGAATACCTTCCGGGGAGGTGTGGAGCTGCTCGCTTTGGAGAGCCCAGCTGTCGGCCCAGGCTCACCCTGTCTCTTTGTTCAGAGGCACGGTCTGAGGACGCTAACCTCTGAAGGCTAAGGGAGCCTCTCTCCCCGCACCTCCCGCCTCGTCCCTGTTGCGTTCCATTTAGCCACACTGCATCGCCAACGAGCTCTGACGTTGCCGCTTTTCCTCCCTAACATATCCAGTCTCTCGACATTAGCGAGAAGGAGTCAGAGTCATTTGCTTTTCAGTCCACAGTGCCCCCCGGTCCAGAGCCGCTGGAGAGGGTGACACCATTGAGGAGCCTGCTAATCCTAACGGCCCTTGGGCCTTTGCTCTAAAAGATCCAGCAAGCAAACATGCCAAGTGCTATCTGCAGACAGGTAGTGTCACTGTCCGGAAAGAGCACTTACAGCGCTGCGTCCACACCATGAATTGTGAGCTGGAAAACAAGTTGGAAAAGACCCGTGGCAAGAACAGTTGTCAGTCCGGATCACAGTCTGGTTCTGTACTCCCTGCAGGAGAGGGACCGACCCACTCATCCTCCTCTGCAAATGCGTGAGGACAGGGTTGAAGACGGAACAATACAAGACACATCACCCCAATGATCGTGCACGCAGAGGGATGAGACAGACAGGGCACAGGGACAGCAGAAGAGTCACTTTGCAGTTCGCCTGGGGCCAGGTCTCTTTCCAAACGCCGAGACAAAAATGCCTTCCTAGTGATAAATACAATCCTTAGTTAGGTGAGATGTACAGAAAACCCCACTCTATAGCACACGATTAAATGGACCCTGAAAGTCTCTGGATCCAGCTCATCTGCAGAGGCATCACTTTAAAAAAAAAGTGCTGTTTCAATGATATTATGCATTCTCCATTAATGAAAGTATGACCTCTGTTCTTAAATGTTAAATAGCTATTGTTGTAACTGCCTTATTATTCTCCAATAGTGGTCTCGAATAAAACACAAGACAGACGAATTCTGATTTCCTTGCCCTGTGAAGTGTGTGTGTCTCTCTTTCCAGTAGCCACTTGAGATATAATTTGAAGTTTTTCATTGATATGGGTTCTATTGTGCTATTTTTTCCTATTTTTTCTTCCTAGTTTATTTACAAATTATTGAAAATGAAACATTTAAGATCAAAAAAGTGCTGCTTTGTAAGGATATAAGTGTGGCTTGATAGCATAAGCTTTAAAGAGCTATTATCTTGACAAAATATTGGTTTTAAATTTTTTTATGAAAATATATAATTATCACCAAAAATCTTTAATTATTCAAAAAACTCAGACTACTCCTTTCTGAGAAAACAGTTTTATCTTTACTGTATGGCTAGTTGGAATTTTTATTACTATTTTGTAGTTGCTAAAGTATCTTTTTGATCATGAAATACGATATTATGACTTACCAATGTCATACATAAACCATGTCTGTGCCAAGGCAACACTATTTTTATAGTAGCAAGTTTGAACCATATTTTATCATTAGATTTCTCCTGTGCCTTGGTGTCCTATTTGTACAGAACAGAACTCTTTAAGGGCTGGAATCTGAATGAAGCTCTTGTATTAGTTGCTTAAAACACTGAATGTATCAACTTGAAGGAACAAAAGTCTAGGGTTGTATAAGACTTTTAGACATGAAAAGCATTCTTTTCCTTCAGAGCAATGAATATATTTTAAGTTTGGAGCTGTTGGAGAAGCAGGCATTTTCCCCCCTGTGGCTGTGAATACTGGAAAACAATATGTGGGCAGGAGAGGAGAGTCGGAGAGTCCTGGAGCTGTTTGCCTTTCTTCCTGTTACCTGTAAAACCCTGCTCACCTCTGGTAGCCGGCACTCCAGCTCTTAAATAGGTTGGCCTGCAGCCCTGGAAACCCTGTAACCTCAATTTTTAAAAGGGATGCTTCCCGGACCTCCTTGGGCTGTGACATTATTCCCTCTGCCTTCCAAGTTAAGAAAATTACTTTTAGCAGGTCATAGTAGAGGCGGGATTATTACATAATTGGAAGAAGCATATCCCATTCTTCAGGAGGCAGACAGCATTATGGAGGTGTGTGTGGATGTGTTTTCTTTCTTCTCCCAGCACTTACACCGGGGCCCTGTGTTCCTTTCGGATAAAGACAAGGCTTCTCAGCACCTATTTCGCCTCCAATTTAATGAAGTTGTTAAAGTAGCAAGACTGACAGGTTAATTATCCTTTATAAAAGGGGGACAAATTGAACTGTGTCTTTCCATCATTTTTTGATATATCCGGAAGCTCCGGAGGTGCCCAGACGTGGCTCTGGTGAATAGAACAGCTAATCCACTCTGCAATTCCTCCCTGACCCCGCTCTCCCCACCGGGGACTCGCTATATTGCGGTTGGTTTTTGTTTCACATTCAACAGATCCCACTTTATTATAAATTCACAAGGTTTTTTTTTCTCCCTCTCTCCATATGTTGGCTGACAGCTCCCCTGAAATAACTGATGGCTAAATTTAAACTCTGATGAAAATTAACCCAAGTGTTAAATGCAAACAGGAGCTGCTTGGAAGAGAAAAGAGTTATCATGGTAGATGCCAAACAGTGGAAAATGTGTGTAAATTAATGGAACCTCGCTGGTGACAAGCCGTCAGGCAGTTTGATGGCTCTTGCTAGCATTTTAGTCCCACTGAAGTTGGCCAGAGGGCAGAATGGACAAGTCCTGCTTTTCAGAAAGACCACGGGAAGCTTGACAGTAGCGCTAACCAGATCATCAAAAGTTCATGGTCAAATAAGAGATTTTTTTTTTTTTGCAAAGCTTTGCACTAAACAGAGTTTGCAGACAGGAGAGCAATGGATGAAACATCAAATTGCAAAATGATCAAGAGAAGAGACGAAGCCAGTAGGAAGCGATTTTCAAAAACAAACTGGCTGATTTTAAAGTTCATATTGAGAAACTGGCTTTGTTAAGCATAATAAGCATTTGGCTTAGAACATTTCTCCTCAGGAACGTGTCTCTCACGATAGGCGTCTTTCACAGAAGCGATAAGTGTGCTTCTCAACTTCTTCAGATTAAAATATGTAAAATAAGCACTTTAACTAAAACTCATTAAGAAGAAACAGAAGTTTAAGCAAATATGACTTTGTTTCCTGTGACATACATATGACACTCAGAATAATTTAAGGAAGAAAAGTTCAATATTCCATTCTTGAGGAAAGCACCATTTTGCTCCTTGAAAACATATCATATTTAATAATGTGCAAGTATGATGTGATATTAGTCAGAATACAATGGCAGGGCATTGGCCCATGAAGTAGGAGAACTGTGTTCGCTCTGGTCTCAGTATGTCAACAGCTCTGCGGCTTGAAGAGTGAGCCAGGCTCAGTTTGCTTATCTGTTAAACAGGACAAATAGCAATAATCAGACCAAGAGATGAAAGAAACTCCCACAGGCTCAAGTTCACTGTGAAGGTGCCAGAGATGGACCCTTAGCACAGAAAGTGAGGTCTAGGGTCACAAAGGTGCTGGGTCCACTCTGTGCTGCTGGCCTGTGGCGTGAGCTTGGTGAAGGACAAAAAGGGTTGCCTGGCTCCCTTCCAGGGGGCTGTGAAAAGTCACATAGGATAGTGAAAATTAGCTGTGTCCTTCGTAAGCTGTGATATCCTACATGGCTGCCAGTTTCTACCTTGTGATTTCCCCTTCACCTGCAACCCACGCTTGTCACCTCCAGGCCTCCAGCCTCCTTTGGTGTACCTGCCTTCTGCAGCCTCCAGTAGTCTGGGATTAGAAGCAGAGAATTGAGAAGATTGGGGTTGCAAAGGGTCAGCATGTCAGAAAAACAATGAAATGCGCTAAGTACGAATTTAAGTCCCTAAAGCTGGGAAGTGACACGGTATGGGTTTTGTTCTATGACTGAGTGACAGGTATCTTGAGCCACCCCCTCCCCCCTCGTTCTTTCTGCATGGCAGAATGCTGAAAGTGGTGGCTGCAGGGAAAGCCCACTCTTTAGAGCAGCTGCCTTCTGCCAGATTCAGCAGAAGTCATGGTTTTCTGGGGCCTCTTCGCTCCTGCTCCTGGGGGTGCAGGATATATTCATGGTGTCAAGCAAACCCCAGGTGGGGTAATCTGCCAATAGTTGGGGTTTTCGTACCAAGGTTATTATACACTGACATCCAACCTCTGTCTGTTTCCACGTCTGTCATCTCAGAGCGATCTCTGCTGAGAGTCAGTCTATTTCTTCCTCTTATAAACATTTGTTTTTCTGTATGTTTGTGTGTTCTACGTGTGTTCAGGTCCCCAAAAAGGCCAGAAGAGGCGTCAGGGCCTCTGGAACTGGAGTTACAGGAGGTTGTAAGCCACCCAATTGGGTGATGAGAACTGAACTTCCATCCCCTGGAAGAGCTTCCCGTGTTCTTAACGGTGGAGCCATCACTCCAGCCCCCAAGCTACTGATTTCTCTCATCGCTTCTCCCCACTCTGGTTCATGTGTCTGTGTGGGCCTTCCAGCAGCTCAGCGAAAGCTTGCTGCTCGTCTGAGGCCTGGCAGGGTCATAGGGAAGGGTACACGCTCTTGTTCTTCCAGAACTGAAACATAGTACACCCAAGCCCAGAAAGGGAAAAAAAGCCACGATTGTATTTACTCAGTAATCTATTTGTTGGGATATATCAGAGAGACTCATTAGTAAAAAAAAAAAAAAAAAAAAAAACCCAATAGCTCTGTAAAACAATGTTTATGTGTTTCTCATGGCGAAATGTTTGTTATGTCTTTATTCTACCCTACAAGCAATTCTGCCTAATTCTGCCACCTGCTCACCTCCGCCGAGCTCTAAGCAATTTCCTTTTCAGATATGCAATGAATGAATTGGTATCTGGACAAGCCTCCCAGACATGGGTGTTCTTTTACTCAAATGCTCTCAGAACAAGCACCTCCCAATTGTGTCTGGAAGGCACAGTTTTTGTTTTGTTTTGTTTTTCCACAAAGCAGCCAGAAATACGTTTTCGGTGGGTGTTTGCTTATTTTATTTTGTGAAAGGGTCTCATTGTATCCCAGGTTGGCCTCCAAGTCACTCTGCAGCCAAGGCTGATTTTGTACCCTTTGATCATCCTGCCTCAAGCTCCTCCACCGCAGCTATCGCCCCTGTGTTTCCATTTATTTTCTTAGTTTCCCTTAGGCCCTTGCTGCACTTGAGGAGCCTCACATGCCATTGTCCAGTGTGTTCTGCACCCAGCGAGGTATGAGGGGCTCTGCTTCCAGGCAGAGACAGGGCCAGGTGCCCAGAGCCCTGGAGAGCTGGCTCAGGAGTGACTGAAGGCTGTTGACATCTGGTGGCCCTGCGGTGGCCTCTTGCCAGGAGAGCGGGAAGGGGTTTTCATCCTCCACGCACTCATCTCCACATCACAGCTTGCATTAATTGGTCCTCTCGCTGGCTCTCACGGCAGGGGAGGCTGAAGATTGGCAAGGCTGCCTTGCTGCCCGCCTGGCCAGAGTCGGGGTCCCGGGGCACCCGGTGTACAGAAGGGTCCCCAGCTTTGCAGAAAGCTAGCTGCTGACTCAGCACTCGCCAGCAGGGTGACATCAGAGCCTGGGACCTTCTGTGAACAGTGAAACTTGGCACTAGCCAAGAGCTGTTTTTAGAGTCACAGCCATGATTCATTGGCAAGTAGGGGAAGGAAGCATTTAGGAAAGAAAACAACTTTGTATAATTAGCATTGTTTTTGTTATGAAGATTTTTTCCTTGGTTGTTCTTAAAATCTTTCACTTGTAACGAAGTCGGGAGCTGGCATTCTTCCTCCCCACAGCTCTCAGCCAGGATCATTTCAGTCACATTGGCTCAAACATTCCCTTTTTACTCCACTATATTATGAAGAATGCTTAATGGACCAGCTAACTCTGTCCATTTCTCTGTACACTCAAAACTATCCTTATCTGCTTGTTGTATGTAATACAAACACACAGTCTACACCCACACCAGCGCCTCTGTACACAGCCGTGACACACCCGGTGTCCTCGTACAGACCTCCACTGCCTGACGTGGGTTAGCCATCCCATAATGCTGTCTGGTCAGGTGATTTGGAGGCTTCTGAGGGGCTGCTAACCTTTCCGTCTCAGATGTGGGCACTCGCTGATGGCCTTGGGTCATATAAATCTGTGGTTAACTATTTGTGGGCTTAAAGAATACATCTATCTGCACATATATGCACAGATTGGAGGAGGTGTGGACTTCCTTCTAACCAATCAAGACTGCCTTTTCCTGACCGTGTCTGAAACAACAGGTCATTAAGTAAAACACAAAGCCACCTAGCATAACAGGTGATAGATTTGAGTCTTTCAGTGTTTCACTTATCCACAGTAGTGTGCATCACTCTGACATGAGGGATTTAGCGGTGGTGTGTGGTATGAAGTGCATTTTTTTTTCCCAGAAAGAGAAAGCTGGAAGGGATCCCTGAGCATGGACTTCAATGTCTCAAGCTGTGCCACTTCCCTTGACTCAATTGCCTTTCTCCGTCTTTCAGGGTAACACACATTTATTTGACCTTGGCCTTGAGAGAAAATTCAGACAAGTTGGGGTTTTAGCCCAGATCAAAGATGGGCTTCTTAGGAACATCTTGGTATATTTTGGACTGCTATTCATTGAAGAAGCCCAGTTCTCAGTAGGACTGTTTGGTTGGTGACATACCTACCCATCTGAGGCCCGTGGTAGCCACCATGTCCCTTGAGACAGGCTAGCTGGTGAGGGACTCCAAAGCAGAGATGGCTTAATTGGATTTGACTACATCCAGCCTCGCTGGAAGCAAAAAATCCAACCCCTGACCATTTACTCAGGCTCGAATACTCCAACTGTGCCTATATCTCTATACTACTTCATACCAAATCTTTTTTGTTTAGTACAGACCACATTTAAAACGAACAAAAGCATGTTTCCATAAGCTACTAGGAAGATGTATAACATATCATCTACTTGAAGTTTAGCATATTCTAAACAGTGAATCCATTTACTGCTCACAGCGACCCTTTGGGGTAAATATTATTGTTTGACATTGTAAATAAGAAAACAGGGGTTCAGAGAATTAAATAAGTCAACCCAAATCACAGTAAGTGATCATATCCAGATGTGAACTCAGAGTCTAAAGCTTATAGCTATTATTTTTTATAGTTTTGGTTTAATTGAATGAAAAAAAAAACAAGAATAAATCTTACAAAAAAGCACGTGGTATTATGTGGTGGTCATAGATGCACACGTCTATTTTCATATGTTTTGTGAATATTTAGACGTGATTGGATGTGTACATGCTTTCAGACAGCTCTGCTGTGTGGTCTCAGAAGGTGGTTGCCAAACACACCTCACTAAGAGCTCTTAAGGTACTCCTATTCCAGGGCTGGGGAGATTGCCCAGTGGGTGGGGACACTTGCTACCCAAGCATAAGGACCGGGTTCAGATTCCCAGCACCCACACACACCTGGAACCCCATTGCTGGGAGCTGGGGTCTAGATGTAGATGAGATTGCTGATGCCCCTGAACCATCCAGCCCAGGCAAAAACCTAGCAAGCTCCATCCATGTCTCAATAAGGCCGAGTGTTAGAGCAGAATACCCCAGTGCTGTCCTCTGGCTTTTGCTTGGTAGCACACACTGGCAAACAGCTACACAGGTATCCATACATCATCATATATACCACACACACACACACACACACACACACACACACACACACACACAGATGAACAGATAGACAGACACACTCCTCGAGCACACTAGAATTGATTGTGAAAAGAAACAGGTCTAAATGAGACTACTAAGAGGGTCACACACTCTCCTTAGGGCAGTGAGCAGCTCTGCTCAAAAGTACGGTAGTGTTTAACCTTTGACACTTTTCTAAGCTCCCATCTTAGGATGTCCCTTTCCTCCACGCCACAGCCCTTGACAGCTTCCTTTTGGCCCTGACAGCCCCAGGATTGCTCTCTTCTCCTCAGTCTTCATTTTCATGTGAGTGCACACTTGTATGCACACATGTATGTGTGTGTGTGCATGTGCAAAGGTTCAACTCTGCCTGCTTTTACTCTTCGTTTCTTGGGTCTGACAGAGAGCCTTTTACATAAATGCTGGCATGTTGCTTGCCCACACCTGTACTGGTCTGGCCGTGAATCCCTGGTCACCTCTGAGAGGAAGAATTTGCTCAGTGCAGACTTGTGACTGACATGGTGTAGCGAGCTCTCAATAATCATATATTTAAGCCAGGAGCAGTGGTACAGGCCCGTAACCCCAGCACTCGGGGAGGAAGAGGCAGGTGGATCTCTGTGAGTTCGAGGCCAGCCGGGTCTACAAAGTGAGTCCAGGACAGGCAGGGCTACACAGAGAAACCCTGTCTTGGAAAACAAAAACCAAACAACCAAACAAAAAAACATATTTAAAATGCTATATTGGACGAAATCTTTAAGTTAAAAATAAAATCTGTGAACATGCCGGGAATGGTGGTGCATGCTCCTGGGCCGGCAAGCGGATATAAACATGGTTGATCATATTGTCATCTACGCACAGGGAGCAGGAGGAAGGAATGGCGAGTGGGTGGAGACGATAAGGCCTCACCACCCTCTCCTAGTGACGCACTTCCTCCAGCAGGGCTCCACAGTCCGGAGGGTGCCTGGCTTTCCCCAAACAGTGTCTCCACTGGGGACCAAAGGTCCATATCTGAGGTTATTTGAGACTGGGGCATTTTTCTCATCCAAACCACGGCAAATACATTCATCTTCCACCTCGCTGGAAGGCTTTTGAGGGAAGCTTGGTTTCTGTGTCTTGAATCCGTTTTGTGGCCTTCAGAGTGCTGAGCTCTGTATCTTGCTCAGTCAGTAGCCAACAGAGCAGTTTGGAAAAGTAAAGTCCTACATTTGCTACATAGCAGTTCTGTGGCTGCTGGGAAAGGCAGGAACTGGACTGAGAACACTGTTTAAGAATGAGCACTGAGCTCAGAACAGATCACCTTCTGAGAAGCCTCAGTGCCTGGGAGTCGCTGTCACACTGGAAAGGTTTCCTGGTCTGCGTGTGATGTGTCCTTCTTGCTCTGTGTGGACATCCTACGGCAGCTGGTCAGGTCCACTGCTACCTTTGTTTCCAATGGGGAAGGACCAAGGTCCTTCAGCTAAAGGCCAAGAGCATGGCTGCAGGCCACCTCCCAGGGATCCATGGGGCCACTGCTTCCATTGAGTCTGTTCTCGCACTGTCAGCTCTCTGTGAGCACTGTCTGCATGAGACACACCTTCCTTGACGACCCTGTGATGATAAGGTAGGTGGCCCTTTTAGGATGGCTGCTCCTGGTGATAAGCATTGTTGTGCTGAGGCCGTAGCATGCACATGTCTAGACCATCACTGCTATGCCAAACACAGTGCAAATCATCCTGTTGTAAAGATAAAGGTGCAGGGTGTCTGGGATTGGGGTCATGTGGTAGTCTTTCAGATCCTCACCATCTTAAGGATTATGACGCCTGTTTTTAATTGTTTGTTTGACACAACCTAGAATCATAGGAAGAGAGTCTCCGTGAGGGTCTGTTTTTGTTTTTTTTTTTTTTTGGGGGGGTGGTCTGTGGAAATGTCTGAAGGGGACTCTCTCAGGTAACAGATGTGTGAGGCGCACACTGTGAGGGTGCTGCGGATGACACCCTTACCTAGGTGTGTGTGGGCTTGTGAGGATGATGTCCACAAGTGTATTAGCAGTGGAGAAACCCAGCTGAGCACAAGCAAGGGGGTGAGTGTGCATGCACTCATTTCTCTGTGCTCCCCATTGCAGGTGTGATGCGAGTGTCGGCTTCAGCTCTTGCGGCTGTGACCTTCCTGTGACGGACCTGGAGCCGTGACCTGTAATGGGCCACGTGGTTGCTTTTTGTCAGGTTTTTTTTAAACTTCAGCAATAAAAATAGAGCTAGAGCGAGAACTCTGTTCTGGCCTGAGCAAATACGCGTTAGCTACAACCGTCCCCTCAAATCCTTCTGCCTTCGCTTCCAGGAGGAATGCTGGGATTCTCTCTCTCAAGGGTTCATAGCACTTAGCGCAGGCAAGAGGCAGGAGGCCTGCCTTCTGTCTCCATCGATAGGTCCCAGCTGCTCAGGGCTCTCTAGAGAGTCCCGTAAGCAGGTAGAATAGGGAAAAGAGATCTGGCTACAAAGATCCTAGGGCTGACAAAACCTGCAACTGCAACTTAACTGTGGTGCCCCCAGCTCTGAAGACCAGAAAACTGAGGTCATGGGGCCCTGCTTCTTCTGAACCAGCGGCTCTCAGCCTTCCTAACACTGCAACCCTTTAACACAGTTCCTCATGCTGTGGCGACCTGCAACCATAAAATTATATTGTTGCTACTTCATAACCATAACTTTGCTACTGTTGTGAATTGTAATGTAAATCCCTGATATGTGGGATACCTGACCTGTGACCCCTGTGAAAGTGTCACAAACCTCAGGTTGAGAAGTACTGCTTTAAAGGCTCTGGAAGACCATCCTGGCATCGTTCAGTTTCTTGTCTGGAAAAGCACAACGCCAGCTTCCTCGCAGTGCCCACCATCCGTTCTCCATCTCCAGATTTCTCTTTATTATAAGAACATCAGCAGTATCGGAGTTAGGGTCCACCCCATTCCAGTATGACCACATTTTAATCAGATCTGCTATGACCCCATTAAAAAATATGGGCACGCTCGGAAGAACCAGGAATTAGGATTTCCAGGATGGGTCTGGAAACTCTGCCATTCTTCCCATAACAAGAGCAGCCCAGAGCCAGCAGCTCATCCCTGCCTCCAGCTCTGCATGGGCACAGCCACAATGGGGGCCAAAGGTCCCCTTGGTAACTAGGCCTGAGTAGGCCTGTCTTTTACTTCAGTGCCTTGACCGTGCAAATCTGACTGCTCTTTAAACCAATCACTGCACTCCCTGGGCTAGCTGCGGGAGAGGAAGTGTAGCAATAACTAAACTTCAAAACCTACCTAGGGAGGCAGCAGGGGAGAAGCAAAGAAATAAATGGCCCAGCTGCCCCGTTATTCACTGAACGTGGCTGTCCTCGCAGGCTTCACAGTAACTTCGGCATGGGAAAAGTGAATTAAATGAAAATGGGAACCCGCTAACGTGCTGTTAGCTCACTGTTACAATGCACTGTGACATTTGCTTTAAAATCATGTAGCAGTGGTTCACAAATTCTATTACAGCAATTACAGAACTCCACTGCAGATGCCGTTCCCTGAAAGGGAGGCGGGAGGCCATTGAGCAGAGAACATGGGCTACTGGCTGTGGGGCCCGCAACACCCGGCAACCTGGCTCCGAGTGATGTGATCTTCCAGGGGGTCGACGCCAGGACCAGGGAAAACATGAGGAGAAGCATACAGCAGCATATGTAGAGATGCCATGTATCACAGGACACACATGGCAGGAAAGGCATGGGAAAGGGAAGAAGGTCTTTCAAAGAAATGGAGATGTTAGTTGAATTTAGAAGTCCTGGATTTTTTTTTTTTTCCTATGAGGATTCATAACTTTGGGCTGAAGCATCCCTTTTGACCCTGCTTCTTCTTCCCTTTGAATTTTTTGAAGATTGGGAAAGATCAGAGCTTTTGGTATTTTGAAATGAGATACTCTTTTGAAGAAAAACTGGCAAGAGAATTTATTGGGGTAGGGTTCTGGAAAGAAGGCTCAGGAAGGAAAGTGCTTGCTTTACAAGCATGAGGACCTGTGGTCCACCCTTCAGAACACAGGTAAACTAACAAGCCAGGTAGAGCAGTATGTGCTTGCAGGAGGCAGAGGCCCTGGTGCTCACTGGTCATCCAGGGTAGCTCACTTGGAGAACTTCAGGCCAATAAATAATCTCTAGAAACAAGGTGGGTAGCCACAGAGGACTGAGAGCTAAGACAGTCCCCCAGCCTTCACATACATCTGCAAACACAGGGACACACGTACACTCACATGAAGACGCACATGGGCGCACACACAGACATTTAGTAAGCGTCTAATCTCTGAGTATGCTCCACAGTAATGAAATAAATAGCTGCTTCCTGTGTCATTCTTATAGAAGACAGATACTGCTGGCATTCAGGTCGATCTCTCAAAAGGTAGAAATCAGTCTGTTCTAGGAGACTCTGTTGCTGTGACAAAACACACTAACAGTGCACAGCTCAGTGGAGGAAAGGGTTTATTTTGTCTTACACTTGCAGGTCACAGTCCATCATTGAGGGAGGTCAGCCAGAAATCTAAGACTGTCAGCCAGCTCCATCTGTGGCTCATGGCTAGCAGGCACTCTTATACTGCCTAAGCGTGGTGAATGGCGCTGCCCACAGTGGGCTAGGCACTCCCACATCAATGAATAGTCAAGGTCATCTCCCACAGATACACCCAAGGGGCAACCTGACCTAGGCTAGCCCTCAGTTGACACCCTTCTCAGGTGACTCTAGGCTCTGTCAAGTTAACAGTTATAGCTAACTGGGACACAGTCAAAGCCCAGCTCAGAAACAAGGGACCTGTTTATAGCAGGGATATAGTGACAAGGTGGGGGAAGATCACATCCAAATGGTTAGATACAGACAGCATTTCCTGAACTTTCTGGGATGAACAGAAGGGAGGGAGGCAGGAGCAAATCCTCCAGGAGCCACTGATGACCGCAGCCCTGACTTTCCATCTCTGCCTCCTTCCTACATTCTCAAGGGATGCTATTTCACAGAGATATTGTGAGTACAAAGACACACAATCAAAGCTAAATTGTTATAAAAATGTAAAGGGCCCAGTGCAATCGCCAGGGCCGATTACCTGTATCTGGCAGCCCTCTTGTTGCTTTCTGTAATCAGTGGGATTAGCAGACCTTGCCATGATTAAACTGAGCATTGGGCACTTTATTCCATCTCTACCCCTCCCTTCTCAGCCTTCTCAACCATGTTGTCCTTGAAGCTTAGGCAGCATTGGATATTTGTGGAATTGCCGGTGTCTATCTGGAACAAGTTAGATCCCAGGAGACCAGACTGTGGCATAAGCCTCCCCATCCCTGAGAAGGAAACACCACGCAGTGACTCTGAGAAAGCCCATGGTACCAAGAACTGTCACAAGACTACCTGAAGAAGACACAGAATCTGCATTCACACAGCTGGGCATTCGCTGGGTTCTCCGCTCTCTGTGCCCATCTTCTCTCCATAGCCATAGGACTTAAACGTTTTTAACTACTAACCTGGTTTTGTTTGTTTGCTTTGCTTGTTTTTCTCCTTGTTTTAGCTAATCTCCTCAGATGAAAATGAGGTGAATACTCTCCTCAAAGTTGATGAAAACCCTAAGGTGCCGTGGCAGCAGAGTGAAATGTGCGGAGACAGGAAATACCTATGAACCTGAGATTAGGCAGCAGAGTGAAATGTGCAGTGTCTTTGAAGCAAAGAGGCAGAGACAGGAAATGTCTGTGAACCTGAGATCAGAAGGCTGCTCCTGCCTGACACAGCACTGGGCACTGGACTGGACTGTGGGTACCAAGGAGAAAGGAAATAAGAAGAAATAAAAATTCTGCAGCATCCGTCCACACAGACAAGTGACCAAGAGATGAGGGGGTGATGGGTGTCCAGCACAAAGCAATGTCGATGGATGACATGGAACTTCATGCCCTCCTTTGGGACTGTCTAAGTCTTCTGGTATTGGTAGGATTCCAGCAGAAAAAGTAGCAGGCTAGAATAATTTCCATAATTCCAGCAAAGTGTTTGTTCCTGTTAGGATTATCATTGCTGTGATGAAAAACCATGTCCAAAGCTGCTGGAATAGAAAAGGGAAGGGTTTATTTGGGTTATGCTTCCAAATCACTGTTCATCACCTGAAGGAAGCCAGGGTGGGAACTCAGACATGGAAAGAGCCTGGAGGCAGGAGTGGATGCAGAGGCCGTGGAGGGGGATCATCACGGGCTTGCTCCCCATGGCTTGCTCAGCCTGCTTTCCTATAGAACCGAGGACCACCAGCTCAGGGCTGTCATCACTCACAGTGGGCTGCCCCTCACCAATCACTAACTAAGAAAATGCCCACAGGAGACTTCCCTACCACCTAATCTTATGGAGGCCTTTTCTTTCTTTCTTTCTCTTTCTTTCTTTCTTTCTTTCTTTCTTTCTTTCTTTCTTTCTTTCTTTCTTTCTTTCTTTCTTTCTTCCTTCCTTCCTTCCTTCCTTTCTTTCTTTCTTTCTTTCTTTCAATTTATTTTTTAACTTATACAACATTCTGCCTGCACACCAGATCTTACTATAGATGGTTATGAGCCACCCTGTGGTCGCTGGGAATTGAACTTAGGACCTTTGGAAGAACGGCCATGTCTTACCCCCTGAGACATCTCTCATATATTATATTAATTACAGTTATTTTAGTCACAGTTTATTCACCTTGTATCCCAGCTGTAGCCCCTTCCCTCATTCCTTCCCAATCTCACCCTCCCTCCCTCATCTTCTCCCATACCTCTCCCCAAGTCCACTGATAGGGGAGGTCCTTCTCTTCCATCTGACCCTAGCCTATCAGGTCTCATCAGGACTGGCTGCATTGTCTTCCTTTATGGCCTGGTAAAGCTACTCCCCTCTCAGGGGGAGATGGTCAAAGAGCCAACCACTGAGTTCATGACAGAAACAGTCCCTGTTCCCCTTACTAGGGAACCCACTTGCTTACTGAGCTGCCGTGGGCTACCTCTGTGCAAAGGTTCTAGGTTATCTCCATACATGGTCCTTGGTTGGAGTATCAGTCCCAGAAAAGACCCCTGTGCTCAGATTTTTTTTTTTTGGTTCTGTTGTTCTCCTTGTGGAGCTCCTGACCCCTCCAGGTCTTTCTATCTCCCCCTTCTTTCATAAGATTCCTTGCACTTTGCCCAAAGTTTAGTTATGAGCCTCAGCATCTGCTTTGATACACTTCTGGGTAGAGTTTTTGAGAAGCCCTTTGTGGTAGGCTCCTGAACTGTTTCCTGTTTTCTCCCTCTTCCAATTTCTGTGCTGTTTGCCTTTCTGTGTGAGGCCTTTTCTTAATTGAGGTTCCTTCCTTTCAGATGACTTTAGCTTATGTCAAGTTGGCAAAAAACTACCCAGCCCAACTGAACCTTTGTCAACTTGACACACAGACACATCACTATAAAGCTATAACCTTTCCTTACTTGCTCATTTCCAAGGTTATACATTAATATAAACATAAAATTATAAAAAATTTTACAAACTTAAAAGTATCAGAGTCTTAAAAATTCAAACACTTCAAAAATCATTCATTTAAAAAACAAACAAACCAAAGTCCAATGTCCTTTTAAAATTGAAACTCTCTACTGTGGGCTGTAATAAAATAAAAATAAGTTAAATACTTTCTTATTTCAAGAAGGAAGAATCAGGGCGCAGTTACAATCAGATTAAAGGAAAGCTGAACTCCAACAGTATAAATCTCTCAGTGTCCATTATCTGGGACTCGTTATCTTGTGGGAAACTCCAAAGGGCCAGAATCACTTCTCTGCTTCACCCTCTGTTTTGTTTTCTAGGCTTGGGTCAGCTCTGCTCCATAGTTGCTGCTGTTCTGGGAACTCAGGCCATGGCAATGACATCTTCAGAATGCTGTGGTCCGGCCGTTCAGTGTCCAAGTGGGTTACATAGCAATGGGAAGAGGGACTGCCATCTGATTGGCCTGCTCTTTGATCACCTCCCCCTGAGAGGGGGGGCAGCCTTACCAGGCCACAGAAGAAGACAGTGCAGCCATTCCTGATGAGATCTGATAGACTAAGATCAGAAGGAGAAGAGGAGGACCTCCCCTATCAGTGGACCTGGGGAGGGCATGCGTGAAGAAAGGGGAGGGAAGGTGGGATTAGGAGGGGAGGAGGGAGGAGCTTATGGGGGGATACAAAGTGAATGAAGTGTAATTAATAAAAGTTAAAAAAAAAAAGAAAAAACAAACCAGAACGTTGTGGCCATTTGCTGCAACAGGGCTGCACTCTCTCTGATAGCCTATGACAGGCTCTCTTCATGGTGCCAAGCCTCAACTTTCTACTTGTCCCCTACAGTCCTGGTACTTCCACTGCTACTCTGGCTTCACCAATGACCTCCCCTGGCCTCTCATAGTGCCGAGCCACAAATGCCCTTCATGATCCCTTTATGTCTTCAAAACCATTCCCACCTGAGAGACTCTTACATATGACCAAGTTTGGCTGTCGGCACAAGGCACAGCCTTGGCCACCCCTGAAACACAGCTGTACATGCTAACTCTGAGGAAACACTTCCCAGAAAATGTCAGCTCAGTGATGTTGGTCTGTTCTTAAACCCCAGCAATTTCTTGGCTCCAGCTAATCCAGTGTCAATTGTCCCAGTAAATCTAAGTTTTTACCTCTGTGGTTCTGGTATCTTGTTAATCACAGGTGATTCTTCAGCCCCAGATAACCAGAAATGCAAAATCTTAACTAAAAACAACAATGGCCTAGATAGAGTCATAAAGTGACTGTGGTGGAAGTTTGGGTTATGTGAATATGTTTTTGTTGTAATCCCATGTATGGGAATCCGGAATCCACAGCTGATAACAGCTTCTCAAGAGGATGAGTAATCTTTGCCATCTGATAACAACCTCATGAGGGCGGGTCTTGGTTTTTGCCAGCTGAAAAACATCTTTGTGTGGACTCTGAGAAGGTATAAGTAGGAGAGAGAAAGAGAGAAAGAGAGAGAGAGAGAGAGAGAGAGAGAGAGAGAGAGAGAGAGAGAAAGGAAGGAAGGAAGGAAGGAAGGAAGGAAGGAAGGAAGAAAGAAAGAAAGAAAGAAAGAAAGAAAGAAAGAAAGAGAGAGGAGAGAGAGAGGAGAAAGAGGAGAGGAGAAAGAGAAAAGAGAGGGGGGAGAGAGAAAATGAGAATATGCTTTGCTCTGAGACACTCCTAGAGAGAACACTTCTGAGAATGCTTCAAGGAGGTTGCTGCTGCTGGTCCTTGTTGCTGATTTTGCTATTGCTGGATTTCTGCTTGCTGGATTGCTGTTTTCTGGCTTGCTGTTTTGCTGGACTTGGATACCCTGACAATGAAGAGTGGAATCGCCCCAAGGTACTACGTCTAAAGAGGTCTACATCCCCTGTCCCTACTAACCTTCTTTCTCTCCTACCTAGGGTTGGGGTTTTGGAAGGGAGGTAGAGGCTTAAGGAACCCTAAATGAAGTACGTTTTAAGAAAACCTAAGTGTACAAGTGACCCTCAAACTTTCCCCTAAAAGTTCACAAGCCAGGCCTTCACACTCCCGCAGAACAGCTCGCCAAAGTTTGAACACTTAATGGCTTTTCTAGCTCAAAGTTGTAAAGTCCTTCCACAGGTCTTCCAATAAAAGCAGCGCCACAACACACAGCAATACCCCACTCTTGGTAACATTCTTGTCTTGCTTAAGGAAACCGTTGTAGCACTAAAACACTATGACCAAAAGCAACATGGGTAGAAATGGCTTATTTAGTGCATGTTTCCAAAGAGGAAGAGACTTAGGAAAACAATTGCCTTATGCCTGCGCATGCTTCCTTGAAGTATCTACAGCTGACCAAGTAGTGACTTTAATAAGCATCTGTGTAGACTGATAAAATAATTAGTACTTCTGGGCCAGATGTTTGGGTTTATGAACCATACTAAACAGCAAAATTCTGAGAAATTGATGGGATTTTCCACAGCAAGTAGAGTAAAAGGACAAGTGGTCAAAAGACAGGGTAGCAAAGCTAAAGGCCAGACAAGTCAAGCATGTGGAGAAGCCAGCTGTGCTGGTGCACCCCCTTTAATCAGGAGGTGGAGGCAGGCATATGTCTGCGAGTTCCAGACTGGTCTACGTAGTTAGTTCCAGGCTAGCCAGTCCTGCCTATTCAGTGAGATTGTCTCAACAAACAAACAACAAAACAAAACATACAGAGAAAATAGATTTAAAACATATTAGAAGAGGAAAACAGAAGAGTAGAGTGAGATTTAGGTTCTGAGAGTAATAAGAGGAGACAATGGTCAGCAGTGTCGCAGAGCTACAGAAGTCAAGTAGGATGAAGATAGATGCTACAGCGGTCAGCGGCGCGGCCCTCCAGCAAGTTGCCTCTCTCAATAGAGATCCACAACAGCGTATGCCTTAGTTGGGGTTTCTATTGCTGTGATGAAGCACCATGGCCAGGAAGGGAGCTGGGAAGGAAAGGCTTTATTCAGCTTGCACTTCCACACCACTGTGCATCGCAAAGGGAAGTCGGGATAGGAATTCCCAGGATAGGGCTGGGTGGGTCCTAGAGGCAGGAGCTGATGCAGAGGCCATGGAGGGGTGCTGCTTGCTGGCTTGCTTCTCATGGCATGCTCAGCCTGCTTTCTTATAGAACCCAGAACCACCAGCCCAGGGATGGCAACACCCATCACGGGCTGGGCCCTCCACATCAATCACTGATTAAGAAAATGCCCTCCAGCCAGATCTTATGGAGATGTTTTCTCAATTGGAATTTCCTCCTCATAGCTTCAGCGTGTGTCAAGTTGACATGAAACTATTCAACACAGTATTTAATACGATTAAACTAATTTTAGTTGTAGTAAAATAAAGTTAGATGTTTTTAACTTGTGTTAGCAAAGTGAAATTCATTCACGGCAAAAAGCAAAGGACTCTCCTTTTCTCTTTGCTTTACGTGCTTGCACATGCGCACCTGCACATGTCTACACCCAGTATGGGGGTGGGGGCAAAGGACAGCCTCATGCATCATTCTTAAGAAACCATCTACCTCCCTTGCCCAGGGTCTCTCCTGCGCCTGCAGCTCACCAATTAGTTTAGCTTAGCTGGCCAGCTGACAGCAGTGATCTCCTTGACTGTCCCCTCAGTATTAGGATTATGATCACATATTAACTGTACCTGTGTTTTTATTTGGATTCTGGGAATTGAACCCAGGTACTCGTGTTTACAAAGCAAGTGCTACCCTGAACAATCCCTCCAGCTTATCTCCACAATATCTACCTATGAACCGCCTCTACGGTTTCGGTGAAATGGAGGTACAGAGCACACAGCAACAGAAGTGAGGGAGTGTGGGGTCCTGCTGGAAGTCCATGAAGCTGGGTCCCAGGGCTCCATCGCCCTGAAGGGAACAGCGCTGTTGAAGGATACAGCATACCCATCCTATCCTGTGCGCTGTCTGACTGCCCAGCCGCTGACGCCCCACCTTTCCCCAGCCTCTCTGGCAAGTTGGGCTCCTCCATCTCTCCCTCCTAGCCATCTGTTCCTGCTGCTCTGAACCCTCCTGTTTGCCACCCTCCGTGGCCTGTCTGAGCAGGCGGGTGTGCAGGGCTCTGATGAGGTGGGCTTCGGCCCCTCCATCACTCTCAGCCTCGAGGAGAGCACCAGCTGTCTGGCTTGATTTGCATTTTTCTCTCCCAAATAATGAAATTAGCCATGAGTTTCCTGAGGTGATGCAATACGCAGATTTGGGCTAGAGGTGTCAGTGTGTGATGAGAAGGGAAGGGAGGTCAGGGAAGCATTGAGAGAGGGAATTTGCTGCTCTAACACAGAAGGGAAACACTACAAATGTTGCTAAAGATGCAGCCTAGCTCAGAAGACACTTAGGTGAGGTTTTTAAAAGGTAATTTTTCCCCTGTGGGAAATGGGCACAAACGGTTTATGAACACACAGGGAAAGCTTTCCGTTGAAGCCAAAGCCATTCTCAATCCCTGAGTGTCTTTAGGTATTTAGGGCTGTCCTAGAATGCTGATGTTCACAGGCCACAGCTCTGACATCACTTGTAAAGTGTGGTTAGTTGCAGGTGCTGACTGACTTTTCTTGACTATATCGGGACTCCTCGGGTTACAGTACTTCTCTTTTCAAGGCTTGTCATAAGGGCTTGCTTACCAGTTCTCTGAGTGGTTCTCAAATGGTCTCTCTCTTTTTTGTGTTTTTTTTTTTTAAATTAATTCATTAGTTGTCATAGCTGAGGACACCCATGAGATTTGGTTCTATTTTGAGGCAAATGTGTACATGAAGATTTCTAAAGACACTGATAGTATCAATAAGTTCATAAACTTCTTCAAATGGCCACCTTCCTAAGGAGAGAAAAATGGGCCACCAGCTACATAAAGAATTAAATGTTCCACACAGTTAGATGATCTCTCTCCTCTTACTCAGAAAGAAATGTAATTTCCTTCCTATAATATCGAATAGTCTGTACCCTGACTCCTTTTAAGCCTGTCCCCGCTTCTTTCCCTCATCACTTCATTGGATATTTTTTATCTGCTTCTATATTAACAAGCAACGCACCAAACATGTAGAACGATACAGGTGTCCCAAATAAAACTTCCTGCAGTGTAGAGAGACCTCAGTTAGTGAAATGCTTGCTGCACAACCAGGAAGACTGAGTTCAATCCCTGGGACTGTTGTGGAGTCTTCCGGCTAGTCCAGGCCAGGTTCAGTTAGAGATGCTTTCTTAAAAAATAACATAAAGAGTGACTGAAGGAGATACCCATTATTTGACCTCTGGCCTACACACACACTGCATTATGGAGCTTGCCTCATCCTGGATGTGAAGAAGGCAGACAGCAATCATAATAAGTAGTAAGTGTTAAACTTTGCAGTACGGGTCAAGGTAAGACTAGCACAGAAACAATAAAGCAGAACAACAGTGTGGAATGAGTGTTTGCAGGAAGGGGGAGACATCATTTGAAAGAGGACATTTGAGTGAAAAAGTGCCCTTCGAGGCAAAAACCTGACAGAATGGAGGAGTGGGGCATGGGGACATCAGGGGACAGTATAGTCCAGCTAAAGGAGGCAGCCCTTGTGGAGGCTGCAAGGCAAGACTATGCCCTCCATATTCAAGGGAAGAATCTTGGCCCATGCGTCCAAAGCAGAATGAGAAATGGAAATGTACCAGCAGAAGAAACTGAGTCTCTGGGGGCCAGTTGTCAAGGGTGTCACCTGCCAGTGTGAGAACTTTGGCTTTTACTGGGGTACTCTGGGAAGCCACTGCAGAGCACTGATCAGTGAAATCAGGAGCTCTAGATCATATTAGCAGAGGACCATTCTGCTCAGCATTGTGGGAACAGATGCTGGAGAGGGAAGAGGGTAGGGCAGGGTAGGTACTTTAGGGGTCCACTACAATGATCCAGGAAGTGTCCTTCCTTCCTTCCCTCCCTCCTTCCTTCCTTCCTTCCTTCCTTCCTTCCTTCCTTCCTTCCTTCTTTCCTTCCTTCCGTCTCTTCTCTTCCCTTCCTTCTCTCCTTCCTTCTTCCCCCCTCCTTTTTTTTTTTTTTTTTTTAAATCTCGGAGGACTGATCTATTTTATAAAAGCCTACCTTTGAGCCAGACAAGTTCAAATTTAGAAGAGCATAGGTTCAACTATGGAGAGTGCATCTGTATTTCATCCAAAGCCACTGATCATGTGGGCGGTGTCCCAGCATCTCTGCTGACAATGCTCCTTCTATTTCAACCCCCCTTTCACTTACGGTGTCAATTTGAAACAGGTTACAGCAATGGCATCTCAGCAGTACAGCAGTGACACAAGGGGTTCTTCCAGCTCCAAGGCCCCTGGTTACTTCTCTAGAGCCTGAGCCAAGTATGCGCTATGACCAATGGCCACTGAAGGGCTTCATAAGTGACATCAAGCATGTCCCCTTAGCCAAGGAAGCGTTCTCCATTCGCATAGCTCTAATGACCATGGTGTTCCATCCAGGGTTCATCTTCTAGCCATTTCTGCACAGGACCCTTGTCAACCATGAATGAACGGCTCTAGGTGTAGCTGTTCCATCGCCTAACAGCTTTTCAATCCCCACCTAGAGGAGAACTTGCTGCGAGAAGTCTTCTGAAGAACCCAGCCTGGTGCCGCCACTCAGAAAATGTGAGCGAGATTGCAGAGCTGAGCCAGGGAGCCCAGAATGTCTGCAGCAATCACCACTCCTCCAAGCTGCGTTCGCTGTGAGTACCGATGTCCTGGATGCTGGGCACATGAGAATGCTGGGGTCGGTGGGCTGTGAACTGGACGCAATGAATCTATCCCTGAACCAGCCCGCCTGGCCAGTATCTGTCTGCAACGTGTTCCCAAAACAGCTCACATCCCAAATGTGCCGTCTTTCAATAGTCAGCATGCAAGTGGCAGGTGGTTTGGGAGGTTTGTTGTTGTTGTTTGTTTACTTTGAGTTATGATTTTTCCCTCAGCCCACACTAGCAGTAGCGCTTACTATGTACCAGGCTGGTCTTGAATTCGAGTTAATGTTCCTACTTCAAACCCAAGTGCCAAGTTGACAGTTGTGGACCACTGTGCCTGGCCATCTTTGAAATGAGTGTTAGTGTTCTAAGTCTGCTTTTATAAATGACCACAAGAACGGAATTAAAATGAAAGAAACCCTTTCCTCACAGTTCCAGAGGCTAGGGGCAAGGTGCTGGGGTTGGTTTCTTCTGGAAACTCTGAGAGAAAAACTGTCCCATGTCCTACGTCCCTATGTTGACTCCTAAAGATGCCTGTCTGGCCTTGGCCATCCATATTTGTCATGGTGTGACTCTAAGCTCAGCCTCCATCCACCCATTGTCCTTATGTCCTCTCCTCTTCACATGACTGGACTGGCTTTTGGTAAACCTGGATCTAGCACGAACTCTTCTTTACTTTTAATTATATCCACAAAGATCCTTGTTTCCAAATGACATCACCTATAGGGTCTGTATAGACCTGCACTAGAGGGAGGTCACTATCCAACCCACCGCACATAGCCGGTGGGGTTCCCAGACAGAATGAATGAGTGGCATGGGAGTGAGGAGGAACCTGCATTGGTCTGTACTCAGTGTGTAAAGTACTCACCAAGGAGCTGTGAGGGTCTGACACCGGAGCGCCAATGCCTGCTTAAGTGCTGGGTGGGCACGACGCTCCTGCTGGCATCTTGGTGTTCAGGAGCAGGCTTGCTAGCTAGCCCAGCCAAATCAGCAAGCTCTGGGCTCCAGTGAGAGACTCACTCTCAACACACAAGATGGAGACCAGCCCGAGAAGGCTCCCAACCTGGGAGACATCAATCTCTGGCCTTCATATGATCGTGCACACACCGGCTCCTACACATGGGTGAACATTTATACATACGAGTATACACACATACAAGAGAAAACTAATGAAAATGTTGCGTTGGGCACGGGGGTGCTTGCCTTACATCCCAGACTTGGGTGCATACAGAAGCAGGAGGATCTCTGTGAATTTAAGGCTGGCCTGGTCTGTCTACTGAGTTCCAGGCCAGTAAGCGTTTCACAGTATATAGTGAAACCCTGTCTCAAAACAACACCACAAAGTGCAGACTTCCTGTATAACATGGGTCAGTTGTGCCTTACGTTGAGCATTTTTTTTTCAATAATTACTCTGGGATAGTATTAACCTGGTAACAGTAACAATGTATTGATTAAGGCAAGTTGTAGCTTTTTCCAAGGCCCATTCCTGGACTTCCTGACTTCATTATACTACTCTGTCAGCCAGCACAGGTGTGGACCTTCACTGTGAACCAGGATGCTGCCTGGGGTTGGTCTGAGGGGGCAATAATTATGCTCACCAGGGTGTGAGAACCTTCCTGTGTTCCTCTTTCCTCTATCTCGTCTTCCTAGGCCTCACTGTCACCACTAGGAAAAAAAGATTACTTCCTGACAGCTCTTCATGTCACTCAGAAGTCTAGGTCAGACACTTATCAATTGACCCACTGTTAAAGGTAGACACTCATTTCAGCATCTGTCAATGGCCTCTTTTGATCCATTTAGACTGGAGCCTGCATCCCTGCAGTGATTCATTTGCAAGCGTGCACAGACTCTTAAAGACAGGGAAACATGTCCAGAACTCTGAAAGTCGGCTTGCCTGTGCTTGCTTGCTGCCTCTGCAGCTGCCTAGCGAAGGACTCAGAAGGTAGGGCTGTGCCTGGAGGTGTGGGATGGTACCGGAGCCCTCAGTGCCAGGCCTGATCCCATACTCCATGTTCTCCCACTAATAGGACCAAGCTGACTCTGCACACCTTATTTGTGTGGACCGAGGTGTCTCTCCCTCTCAGGCTTCCAGGCTACAGAGCTGTCCTTCCAGCAGACTGTAGCTCACCCGCACACATCCCGGCCAAGTTCACAACAGTGGTGGTGGGGCCAGTGTTGGTTGACATCCCTCTGGACCCAGTCAAGACTCTTTCCCCCTCCAATCTGGCCAAGCATCAGGAGACGCCTCCCACTCCAGGGCAGGTGTCTTTCTCCTCCACCAGGGATAACGCACATTTGTCTTTCCCAGGTGTTTGTCATAGGGCTGTCAGTCCCTCCAAACCCGCGAGACAGGAAAAGAAATGTGAACATGGAAGAAATTCAGGGGAGCCGAGGAAATTTTCCTGACGTGCTCCTGCTGCGACACTGCGGCAGTTGAAGAAGGCCTGTCATTGGGCTGTCAACCTTTAACCTCCCACAGACATATTTTGAAATGATGTGTAAAGAATGGCTGTGCGTACCACTGGCTCCTCTCAGCTCCGCGTGTCTGTCCTTGATGTCAGTAAAAAGTAGTTAACTGGCACCCATGGAGCCTTAAAGATATCAACCAAGTATCAGTAATGACTTTAGGTAAGAAGACTTGCTCTTGTCAAGTAATGACTTTTTGACATAAGGTATTGTTTACCTAGGCAGCGTTCTCTTGCTCGCATTTTAATGAGCCTAATTAATAATAAGTTAGGAGTCCGCAGCTATGTCTTCACAGCTGGACCATATGCACGAATTACACTAAATGGGCAAACCTAAAAGAAACGCAGTGGGGAGAAGTGCTTTAAGGATAGAGAAAAGTCCCCAGTATTTCCTACATTTCCTCCTTGTCTCCATCGTGCTATCTACAGTAATATCAGAGCAGTTTGGAGATGGTTACGGTGGACATCGCTTTCGCAATGGTAGCTTGCTTTGTGGGCTTGGAGTTTTTACTTGTAAAAGTTTCAAAAAATTTTCCAGAGAAACTGATGGAGGGAAGTGTTTGATGCATCCTGTGGTTAAAGGACCAGAATGCTTCTCAGGGTGAAGAATGAATGCTGAGGGGTGGTGAGACATGGTCTCTTAATGGAACTACTTCACTTTCAGCAAATAAATAACCTCCAAAGGGCCCTTTGGGAACTTACAGAAGCCTTGTATGTGTTAAGGGAGTGTGGCTTTATGGGTCCCAGTTACAATTGCATTCCTTGTGAGAGTCTGTGTGTCCTCGGTGTAATTTAGGAGGGCGTAAGTGTTTGGAACCAAGGCAAGACAGCTTTGAAGGAAGCAGACTATCGCCGCCGGCCAGGTAGAGTTTAACACTGCCAGAGGCGTTGCCCCTCCCTCCCCAGCATGCAAAAGTGCAGAGAAAGTGCAAGGCTCCTGCCACCCTAGACTCTGTTCCGCGTGATCGGCAGCAGGACGCAGAGCTGTTGCACTTCACTCTGATTATGTGACTCGGGGAACACAGGGTGGGAACTGTCACGGAGATAGGATAAGCCGAGGTGCAGCTGCTGAAGGAAAGATAATCTCTTATAGAATAAAACATTGATCCCTGGAGCAGAGAGCTGTTACTCTTCCCCCCCCCCAAAAAAAAAATTAATCATGTGGTTTTGAGCTTAGGTTGTAGAAAGATCCTGAGAAAAATGCCTTGAAGAAAGGGGCAATGAAGCCACTTCTCAGACTCTCCACTAAGATTCTTCCAGAATTCATGTTGAAAGCCTAAGCCCTAATCTCACTACTAAATGCACGGCTGAGGAGATGCCAGACTCAGGGGATCAGAAGCTCTTAAGAGTGCCTTGTGGACTTTGCCGGGTCCCCGTCCACTCGTGTTTTAACAAGACATAGTTCAAAGCAGTCAGAGATGATCTGAGCTAATTGGTTGATTCAGCAAGAAACCTGGGAAAAGGTGGTGCTGAGGCTGGAGGCAGCAGGCTAGCAGGGTTAGCAGCTGCTCTCCAGAAAGGGCCTTGGAGTGGGGGTGCACCCCGCCAGGCACCATATGTGTGATGGACATGACAGAGAGCGCAGGATGTGTGAGCGAAGGTGACAGCTCAGCCCTCGCTCACAGAGAAACTTCCCTCGGAGTGAACACAACTGAAATAATGTCCACAAAGCGGGCACGATGGGGAGCTGCTGGCCACCTGGCAGAGTCTCCGCTGCAGCTACCCACTGCCTTGTGTGTGGACAGGCGGGGAGGGGGTGTCACAATGTGCCATGATAGCGTGGCTCTCCTAATTGTTCTCTGTGGATCTGTGGATCTCCAGGACAGGAGAGGAAGAATCACAGAGCAGGGAGACAGGGTCCCCACGGCCGCATTTGCTCACTGGACGTGCACTCATGGGCATTGCCTCCTTCTCCCCACATCATCACGGTTGAAGCTGATGCGGGTTTTTAAGAAGAGAGTCACAACTCACTGCATCTTCCTGGCTCCACTGGGAGAGCTGGCTCTATTTCCCGTCTTGAGTTTAAGTTGAAAAAAGTCAGGAAAATGCCATCCAATGGGACAGGTGTCACCATGTAAACATTCTGTAGTCCCAAATAAACTTCCCACTTTTCCCTCCTACGTGAGTGAGGTCATAGACATCGCCATCCCCCTGCTCCTTGCCAAGTCTCCACATTGAAGACTGACATCTTGACGGCTTGGCTCTATCTCCCTATGATAGAGAAGAATTCTGGAAGTGTTCTGAGTGTTGCAAAGCAATGTGTTACTTAAGTGCAGGTGGGTAAGGAGAGGTCAGACTCAGGCTTCTGAAGACTGAAGTCACTGAAGACCTCTGCTTCCTGTGCTTTTTGCTGGATGTAGCTTCTAAATAGAAACTGCAGTGTGCTGCCTGTCTTCACGCCGTTAATAGTCACCTCACTTGAGTGCTGCTGTGGGACGGAGGGAGAAAGTTCCCCGGGCGAGGAGCTCAGGGGCTTTCCTGGAGAGGAGGCAGGCCTCCGGAAGTTAGCGATACGCCATTCATTGCTGAGGATGACAGGACATGGCAAATGTTTCCTTCAGTCAGTGTTTGCTTAGATTGACCTGCACCACAGAAACTATGTGCCCCACTGAGGCTGCTAAACACACTCACTCACAGATCCCATGGAATTCGCTTTATCTGTATAAATAGAGAATGATCATTTCACTAGTATTAGTCCCTAGTGTACTTTAAAGAATTATTACATATTTAGATTTCTTCTCTCTGTGTGTGTACATGCACAAGTTTAGGCGCATGCATGCACATGTGTTACTGTGTGGTGTGTGGAGGTCAGAGGATAATGTTTGCAGTCAGGTCTCTCCTTCCACCCTGTGGGTCCAGGGTCAGATTGAAGTGGTCAGGCTTGGAGGCAGGTGCCTTCACCTGCTGAGCCGCCTGGCCATCTCTGATGTGCTTCTTTAACATAAGAAAACTAGTAACTGTGAGAAGGGGTGAATATTATTTACTGGGATGAGAGGTTGGCAGCCAGTTCCCTGGCCTCCCCTCCTCCCCTCTGCTGCCTCTCCTCTTTCCCGACCCTCCTCCAGGCCCAGCTTCCATGCTCCTGACCCCTGCCTATGGGGTACGTGAGCGGGTCCTGGGATAAATGTTACCTTTGGTCAATCCCAAGAGCTGCACATGTAGAAACAAGTTAGCTCTGCATTGAGGCTGCTGTGCAATTTATCTTCTCAAACCTCAGCTCAAGGTCCCACTATGAAACTTGGCTTACACCGGAAGAGAATTTTCATTCTGATCTCTCACTCTTGGGCCAACCCACAGTAGAAGATATCTTATTCTGTTTCCAAATTTTCACCCATATGAAAACAGCAAAACACGAGTCACCCTGCAAAATTACTGGGGAATGTTCTAGCAAAACCTAGTACACATGTACAAACTTTGTGGTTTCTGGAGCATACTTTCTCTTCTTGTGCCCATAAGGGATAAATAACTTTTAGGTCTTGATTTATTTAATTTTCTTTATCACAAACCAAGCTTTTAAAGTGGTTTTCTTCTTTTTTTTTTTTTTAGTGTTTCAATGCAGTTTATTCAGGAACCTTGAACAATCCTCGGACCCTGGGGAAAGCCAGCCCACAGCTTAAATAGCCTCTGGGTAGCCAACCCAGGCGTGCCACGTGGGCAATGCAGATAGGTCCACATACATGGAAGCAAGCCAGATCCTCAGCCTTAGCCAAATGTGGAATTGTTCGTGACAGAGAGCACTCACCATCGGGAAGGTGGAAGGCGGAAACCAGCTCCATCTTTAAGGCATAGCATTCCGCAGCTCTCTACAGTTCCCCCTTTTTGTTTTAGACGCATCAGGCAAGAGTAGAGGTCTGATCTCTGATATTAGAAATAAATTGGGACTTTGTATAGATGTTCATTTAGGTGTCATCCACCCAAAGAGCATCAGACCCGTCTGATACCTTTTTCTCAGAGGCGGGACCTGGGGCATCAACCCGCATGCAATCAGACATGCTCTTCTCTGGGTCGAAAGCTGCTGACCCTGAGTGCAGTGCTTAGCCTCGCATCCTGAGCGTATCATTTTAGCTTTTTATGGTATCCAACCATGCTTGGGGAGAATGTCCTGCTTCAATGGCTGTAAAGGCCTGAATGATCATGGCTGCATCACACTGTTGTGAGACTCTAATCTTGCATATATACCACAGGCAAACCAAGGAGACCAACACCAGAAGGCCTGCTAACGCTCCCATGCCCGCCCATTCCTTCAGATGATTCATGGCTGCAGCAATCCAGGCCATAGTAGAGGACAATACAGCCACTTTTGATGTGAACTGACAGACTAAGATCAGAAAGGAGAGGAGAACCTCCCCTATTAGTAGACTTGGGGAGTGGCATGCAAGCAGAGGGAGGAGGGAGGGTGGGATTGGGAGGGGAGGAGGGAGGGGCTTATGGGGGGATGCAGAATGAATAAAGTGTAATTGATGAAAAATTTTAAAAAAAAAGGGAAAAAAATAATTTAAGAACCTTAAATGACTTTCAAAATTGGAGGAAAACATGGAGTTAGTCAATTGGCATGGAGCACGTCTCGCCCCTGGGGGCAATGGTCTCCTGAACCTACTCAGACCTCGGACACCACCACTGCTAGTTCTAGAACTGACGCAGGATGTTCCAACGAGGGGTTAAGGCTTCTCATAATATTTCCTATAAGCCCACACCTGTTTGTTTATATCTCCCATTTTTATTCATTATTAGCCAGATAGAGCCAAGTAATTGTGGTAATGATACTTGCTTTTTTGCCCAATGCTGGAATGCTAGTAAATTTAGGTATGCCCTGGTTACTCGCATGCCTCACTGGGTGCCTGTGCCCATTGATGCCCCTCACGCTATGACTCTCTTCAGACAGAAAAGGGATCTTGGAACTACAGCCACCATTGTTACTACCATCTCATTGGCGGCTGTTGGAGCTACCACCGGGGCATTAGCCATGAGTCATACTGGGCAGACTGCTCAGACCCTGAATAATCATTTAGCCAATGTAGCTCATGCCTTAGTTGTACATAAAGGAATTAATGCTCAACTAAAAGGAAGCTTGATGGTGTTCAATCAGAGGATTGACCTCTTGCAGGAGCAAATTGATACCCTATGGCAAATCGCTCAACCTGGCTGTCAATGAAAGTATGCTGGACTTTGTGTCACTAGCATACAACATGAGAATTTTTCCTGTGCTGCAAATCTGTCTAAACAATTGTCGAGCTATATTTTAGGTAATTGGACTGGAGAATTCAATACTACGATGGAGCAGCTGAGAGTGGCCATTGTCACAGTAAATTCTACCAGAGTGGATGCAGGACTAGCCACAGGATTATCAACATGGATTGCTGCAGCCATAAAGTGGTTTTCTTTTGACAGCCATGTTTCATAAAATAATGATTCAAATGAGAGATCGTCAGCGGTAAGCTGCCTTTAAACACTCACAATGGCTCACTGCAGCAGCCATCAGGGTGTGTCTAAGTCCTGTCCCATCCTGCAGACGCCATGAGAACAGCACACCCAGGGTGAAGTTACACAGGCTTTCCTGGTCTGTTTTTTAAAGCAATCTCCTGGTGACTGGATCCAGAGGGCAAAATATCTCTCAGATGTTTCCTTTGGGTAGCCTGGAGCTCTGTGTACAGTAAGAAAATCAGATAGACTTGAATTTGAACCTCAAGTTTCACAGTCAAGCTCTGGCAAGGTCAGTGGTGCTACCTTTTGGAGTTTTAGCTTCCTCCTGTCAGAAAGGGGCAACCGCCTCTCCTGGGCTTTTGTGAGGACCGAATCTAGTCCTTTATGGAAAAGCTTCAATCCTAGGGTCCAGATATATGGGAGATGACCATAGAGATGACAGGTCCCTTCTCCCGTGAGTTCCCATGGAGTAGTTTCCCAGTGAATTTTTCTCGTAGCCAAATTCACTCCTAGACATTTGTATGATTTTCTTTTTTTAAACTTTTGGCCAGTTGTTTGTTTTGGGAGGGCTTTTGTTTTTTCAACATTAGAATTTGTATCTTCAGACTCTCATTTACTCCATGTAAATTCTTTCCAAAATAGAGAAGCCATTACTGCTATTTATGGTCAGCCAGACGTTCATTATTTAATACAGTTATGTACTTCTGTAAGTTTAGGTGCAGTTTTAATTATATATTTTTCATAATATTTTGTTGACTATTATGAACCCAAAGCACCCATACTTCCCAGTCCTCCCAGGTACTCCCCACTCCACCCTTGGGACCCTTTTCCCGGAAAAAAAGGCAGAAAAGGAAAAGAAAAACCAAACTAAACCAAAGCCAAAACCAAGTCCAATGTGTATTTCCCATGGCTTGCTGGAGCATGGTCAAACTCCTGAAGGCTCTCCCCTTAAAGAAAACCAAGTCATTTCTGACCTGCACTCTTGAATGGTTGGCTTTTATTGTCAAGGTGACACAGTCTAGAGTCCCCTCAGTTGAAGATGGCCTCCATCAGATTGGCCTGTGGCCGTGTCTGACAGACTGTCTTGATGGGTGGGTGATGTAAGGGGGTCTAGAAGACCGTGGGCGGCACAGTGCCTGGGCCAGGATCGCCCTGGGCTGTCTAAAGAAGCCAGCTGAACATTCTCAGTGACTGATTTAGTAAGCAGCCTCATTTCTACTTCCAAGTTCCTGCCCCCACTTCCTTCAGTGATGGATTCTAACCCGGAAGTAGAAACTGCAACAAACCCTTTCTCCCTCTGGTTGCTGTCTGTTGTGGTGTTTATTGCAGCAACAGAGAGCAAACTGGAATGCTTTTATGTGTGGATCTTTACTGAATAAAGGCAATGGTAAAATAATATGGATTGTCTTAGCTACCCTTCCCACTACTGTGATAAAATGCGGAGACAACATGATGGGGACAGCTTCGGGCAGGGAGGGTTTATTCTGGGTCAGTTCATCTTGGTGTGGGATCCAGGGCAGCGGGAGCAGAGGCAGCTGCTCACACCACAGCCACAGCCAGGAGGCAGAGACTGTCCTGCTTAGCCTGCTTTCTCCTTGTTACTCCGTCCAGGACCCTAACCCATGGAGTCACTCATGCCCCTGTCTCAGTTACATCATTCTTATTAAACTTTCTCACAGACATGCACAGATACTTGTTTCCATTGTGACTTGAAATCTCCTCAAGTTGTCAATCAAAACTAATCATCCTTATGTATACTTTCTCCCCTAAGGGAGCTCCGGCTTAGCAGAGTTAACCAAAGCAGAGGCTGTTGCCATTGTGAACGGAGTTCAGCTTCATTCACAAAGGAATGCTCTCCACAAAGCAAACTCCGGAACGCTTCATTTCAGCCCTTTCTCCAGAGATTGGATCATGACACCGAGGCTAAGTGTTTCCCCACAGAGATTTTTGTTTTTTGTTTTTGAAAAATCTACTGAGTTCTGCCAGAAGAAACTCATGACATGTTGTAAGTTTAATTATGTTCAATTCATTAACACAATTAGAGCTGAGAACAAATTTATTGACACAGCCAGAATCGCTTAGTAACAGGCATTAAGTCATAGATTTAAAAATTCATTCTTGGAGGCCTCCAAACTCTGGAAAGGCGAGCTGGGAGTGTATCTTCAGTGTGCTGGCACAGTTGTGAGGGACATGCCTGGAGGCTGGCCCTCATTACTCTCTCGGTGTTGTGTTCATGTTTTAGGAATGGGTCTTACATCCTCTGGAGGATGAACTGAATCCTCTTGACGTACCTCTCTTCATTCTAACTTAGGGATTTGATGCATTTGAATTTGATTTTAGGTGAGCTGAGCCACACAACCTTACAAAGAGGAGACAGAGGCGTTTGCTTTTCTAGAAAAGAGCACGTGGGAGGTGACAGAACGAGGGGATAATATCAGCCATCCTTATCTTTGAATTACTTCTTCCAGAGTGAAGGTCTCCTCTGCCTTGGCAATTGTTTTGCCTGAACAAGTGAGGACGAAACCCAGGGTACATAGGTGAGTGAGCTGTTTCCAAGGAAGCCTCGCAGGATCTGAAATACTCTGGCGATTCTGATTCTTCTTTTTCATAAAAGTAACTCTTCAGGTATGATGGTGTTCCCCTGCAGGAGTTTAAAGCCAACCTCTGGCTACATAGTAAACTGGGCCCAGGAGACTCTGCCTCCAAAAACACCTAAAAGCAAACACAGAAACCAACTGAATCTTTCTCTAGGCACAGAATTTGTTTTAAATTTTGTTATGTCTGTCTGTGTGTATGAATGTATGCATGTATGTATGTATATGTATGTATCTGTGTATGTGTATGTATACATGGACACACACACCTGTACATACTCCTGAAAACAAGAATGTATCAGGTGCCCACTATCCCTCTAATTATTCCTTTGTGACAGGGTCTTTCCCTGAATCCTGGCCTCTCATTTTCTCAGATAGGCTAGAAGCCAGAAAGTCCTAGCAATCCTCCTGCATCGGCCTTGGAGCCAGGGTTGCAGGCATGAGCAGGATGGGACATCTGGCTGTTCCATGGGTGCTGGTACTCAAACCTTCTTCCTCATAATTATCTACCAAGAGCCCTTAGCTCCTGAGCCATCTCGCCAGCACCTACAGGCACAGGATTTTTTTTAAAGAGGGTTCAGCAAAATTTCATGTTTTTTTTTTAACAAGCTAATTAAAAACAAATTTAACATCTCATAGTTTTCTAATTCTCCATCTCGAACTATGTACTTCTTTCAACAGTTGGTTGAGATGAACCAACTCATAAAAACCTGACTCATAAAAAGTTTCATGCTTGTGTTTGTGATGACATCATCTACCTGTATGCACCTGTGTTTTCCAATGTGGAGTTATTCCTGTCATTAGGAAGTGTGCAGATTCTTACATAATATGCCTGGGTTTGCATCTTGCACCCTTTGGGCTTACACACACACACGACACTGTACATCTAGTTAAACAATGAGAAAACATGATAAAGGATGCACAGGAGCTGTTCCTACCTAGAATGCACTTTGAATATTTCTTCGCCTTTGGTGTAGCTGTATCTTTGAAACACACACACACACACACACACACACACACACACACACACACACACATTCTCTCTCTTTTTTAATTAATTGCAGTTTATTCACTTTGTATCCCATCTGTAGCTTCCTCCCTCCTCCCTCCCAAACCCACTCTTCCTCCCTCTGCCCCTCCCATACCCCTCAACCAGTCCACTGATCGGGGAGGTCCTCCTCCCCTTTCTTCTGATCCCAGTCTATGAAACACTCTCTTGGAGGAGGTGGAAGCTCACGAGCATTAGAAGGTCCCCAGAGCCCCACCCCAAGCCTGTATAAGAAGAAAACAACAGCTGAGAGACTCCAGCGTGCTTGCAAAGTGGGCACAGCGCTCTGCTCCGGAGACTGAGCTCTGGGGGACCGCTACCCCAGCTAGGGTAGGCGTTTCACTGATGGAGCTGCAGCAGTCCTCTGCCTCCTGAAGTGGCCCCATTAGTCTCACCAGGTCCCCAAGTAAGATTTGGATGGGGGTCTTTTCTTTGATCTGTCACATTCCCTGTTCAAGATGAATAGATTTTTGTTCATGGCTCCACAGGGAAAGCCACAAGCTTACTTTCTATTAAAAAAAAAAAAAAAAGGCCACCATAGGGCTGAGGTCATAGCTCAGGGGTAGAGTACCTGCCTAGCATGCATGAGGATCTAGGTTCGGTCCCCTTCATGCAAAATAATATGTAAGTAAATACCCAAATAATTGTATCTCTCATGGATATTTACATTTAAGAAACCATAGTAGCAACCCCTGGACTATCAGCTGGTGCTCACACAAAGGGCCCAATATCACACACACAGCCTGTCACCAACCCTGTTTCTCACATGGAATAATTTGTCTCCTCACCACACCTACTAAGAATCCTGGATTTCCTGTTACTTCCCAGATGGTCTCTGTCACTAGTCAGGCAGGTTATTGTCATGTTCAACAAGCTCGCCATCTCTGCAAAGTAAGAGATCCTTGGGCAGAACATAGTCAGCATTTCTCTTTCTGCATAGCCTCACAACGTTCACCCCACTTACGGTATGTCTCAGTGAGGAGCAGAGAAGCAGGATTCTGGATGGGAGGTAGCTGTGCAGTCTTGGAAATTTACAGACACAGTGGGAAAGTGAACTCAGGCACTTAATAATGTTGATGCCGTGTCTCTAACGGAATCTGATGTAGAGTCAGCAGATGACGCCCAAGTGGTTAAGACACGGGTTGTTAGGTGGGGTCTCACAAACCGTGGGGATAGATGCTCTTGGAGAAAGAAGTCAGCTGGCATGCCCGTGCTGAGCACTCGTGCAGCCCAGCAGGACCTGAGCGGGCCTGTGACAATAAGTGAGGCAGACAGCACCTGTATTTCAGGAGCAGACAGGTGCCATCATCCTAGAGAAAATTCAAGGCAGATCAATAAAAATGATTAAGAGACTCACAGAATTGATTTTTGAGAAAAGATTAAGAAAAATAAATGTGCAGCTTGACACATAGCCCGGGAGGAATATGATAACTGGGTGGTCCATTGCTGTATAAGATGCTGACGAAAAGACATTCGCCAGGCATGTGGAGACGAGTTCCCTAACAAGGTATCTGGGGACAGTTTCCCCGAGAAGTGGCGGAGAGCCCTGTCCCAGAAGCAGCAGGGACCCAGGTGGACAGATGCTTCCTGAACTTTGCTGGCAGGACACAAAAATGAACAAGACCATCCCATATTTTTAATGGGATTTTCTTAATTCCTAGGAGAATGGAGACGAATGATAGCAAACTTAGAACTTCACCCGAGCTCCTGTTTTTAGACTGGTGTCTACTGTAGGAATTGGTTAACAACGTTTAAGGCCACATTATTACAATCAAGGAATGAAGAACCACTGGATCCAAATGCCCCAAATATCCAAACAGACAAATCCCTCCATGCCCTAAGAATAAAAGGAATATATCTATGTATGTACATATACATACATACACACACACACGTTGTAAACATCTCGGTATGTAACGTGCTTCTCCGTGACAAACATTTGCTTATAGAATGTCAGCTTTGTGTTTCTCTTCAGCAATTTGCCACTGTTCCCAGAGCGGGTTATGAGGGGACAGGGCTCCTTGGCGAGCTACCTCTGCCCTTTGTCCTGGCAGTTCTCAGAAGCAGCTCCTAAGCCAAGTCTGAATCATCTTTTTCTGGCACTGCAAAAGCCATTTCAGCTAAGCTACATTTCAGGGTCATTACTCTTAAGGCTTCATTATGGGGCATCAGAGGAAATGACATAATCCAACTCAATTTACAAAAAGTGGCAAGAGGAGGAAGCTTATGGGTGCATCACCCCATCTGTATATTCTTTAAAATCATAAAACTTTGCAACACAGTCCCTTGCTGTAAAGAAGAGAATTTCTTTATGACAAATGACTGGACTTATGCCCTTCTGGTCTGAAACATCCTTCACGTATTTATTGCGGTAATGAATGTATGGAATACTGTACATTTATTACTATACCACACATTTATTTAATTATAAAAACGAGTACTTGGCGGTCACTCTTCATACTTTCCTTGTGGTGCAGGGGACCTTTCCATAGACACAATAATAATAAAACGTGGGCAGGAGACATGACTGGAAAAGTGCCGGGCAGCAATGACCCACCTATTTTCCGTGGTTGAACCTCACATTCATTGGACAAAGTGACAAGAGATCTACCTTCCGCATTATTGAAGCGATGCAGGGGCCTAACGTGCCACCTTTTTGGTGCTTGAGAACTGAAGAGAAATTGGATTTTCCTCTCAAGTAAAGTGTGTGTTGGATACTCCCATCTCCCCAGCAGCCTGAAAACTGTGACTGTTGGTGCCAAGTTAGCACTGGACACATATTGGGGTTTAGACTCTTTCCTTCTTCTTTTGTATGTAATGCATGACTGCTTGCCTCTGCCCTGAAAAGACTCATATGTGCTACTTTGTCATTGTTAGGAAGAAATACTGGAGCAGAAACAACTTAGAAGAAGGATTTATTTGGGCTCGTGGTTTAAAGGGATACAGCCTCCATGTCAGGGAAAGCATGGCAGCAGGCACCGCATGGCAGTGGGAGCAGGTGGCTCCACCGCTCACCTCCCAGAAAGGACACTGCCAAGGCTGATGGGATTTCTCCAAGGACATTTAGTTTGCTTTGGTTTCCCTTCATTCAGCCAGAAGCGTTTGACATAGTTAAACACAGTCTTCATTCTACCCTGATGTTCTCAACATCTTCACTTAAAAAGTCAAGGAAAGTCTCCTCCCTCTTATAATGTAGTGCTGTGGGTCTTGGCAACCCTATAGTCTGTCCTTCCAGACAGTACCACACAGGAGAGGACCACTGCTCTAGAAGAAAAGTCCCCCCGCCGAAGTTTCTTACCCCCTGCAATTCATAACCATCTTCTCTAATCTTAAAGTTTTCCCCTTCTTGTGATATAAGATAAGATCAATTTTACATTGCAATAACTTTTCGTACTTCCTTCTTTTACTTAGACAAATATTCTTAAGATTTCTGTTATTTCCAAAATCAATTAGCTCATCTTTCTTGTAAATATTATTCCATTACAATGCTGCAACATCTATTAACTTTCAAAACACATTTTAGGAGTGTTAAATTTTAATTGGTAACACAGAAACAGTTTTTAAATCATTTGGGGGATGTCCAGGAGTGGAATTCTTGGGTTAACTTTGTGAGACACCATCAACTGTCTGCCCCAGCAGCCATACCGGGCCAGCATCTCCACCAGCGGGGTAGGAGGGGAGCTATTGCTGGCATCCTTGGCAGTACTGGACCTTGCCAGTCTTTATGACTTTAATAATGATGGAGGTCATGGACCATCCTTGTGGCTTGAGTGTTCACTTATTTGATGATATTTGCGTTCATGGTAAATGTCTTGTCACGAGTCCATTTGCCATCATGACATCATTGGGAAAACACCGTATGAATGTGTGCTGCCATTTTTACATCTTACAGTTTTTCTTATGAAGTTAATTTCAATTTTTTTTCTTGCTCAGCACCATCTTTTTATCTTATTACAAATGTGTGCACATCCACTCATAGTTGGGAGAAATAGGAGAACTTAGTCTCATTCACAGATAGTAGTTAAGGTATAAGGAAAGCTTGCTATCCTGTTTCTACCAATAGAAATTCTTGAAAAGGAACTTTGTAGTTTCCTTCCCCACTTGTGATCTTTACAGTTCAAGTTCACATCAGTAAGCACACGTCTGTAAGTGGCAGAGCACTGACTTGGGTTGCAGATACGTTTTAGCATGCCCAGAGCTTGGGAATCTTGGTGACAAACCTCACCTTGATGGCTTGGAAATCCAATTCAAGGAGAAGCAGCTATGAACTAGTGCCTAGAACCTAACTTCAAATTAGAAGGGGAAGTGAGGGATTCAAACAGAAGGGAAGGAAATGCATTTTGAAAAGTCTCAGATAACATATGTATCCCATGGAAAGGGCACTTTATCCGGAGAAAATTACCATTCCAGAGAGCAGGGCAGTGTGTTCGCATTGCACCAGCCCCTTCAAGGAGCCACTCCTGTCCGCTTTCTCCGTGACAACACCGGAGTGGGAGCACGGCCAGCACAGCCCTGCCTCCACGGCTACACCTCCACCACCCTCATGCGCAGAGACTCAGGCCTGCCTTCCAGACAGCAGCGTCCTTACTGTTTGCTGCTGGTGAACCAAGCAAACTGCCCTTCCATCTGAATTAGGCAGATGGATTTGTGGTTGTGGCCAAACACAGTGACAATGAGGGGAGGATTCATTTTGGCTGCTGGTTTCAGACTATCACGACGGGGAAAGCGTCATGAAGAGTAGCGCACATTGTGGTGACCTGGAAGAAAAGGAGAAAGAGAAAATGTGGGAGGCTGGGGGAGAGAGGGAGCAGACAGACAGAGTGTGCTCATCTATGCTGATAGTCTTTGCCCTTCTTCCATTCTGTCTATCCAGGCCTTCAGCTTTTGCAGTGGCCCTGCCCATGGTCAAGGGAAGGTCTTTGTTCAGAATCTTTTGTGGGAACACCCTCACAGATGTCCTCAACTGTGTGTTTTCCTGATCTCTGTGACATTTCTCAATCCAATAAGTGACCACGTTAACTATCACAAGCCTACCCCTTGTTAGCTGGATGCCCACAACACATCTCCTCAGACCACAGGGCTCACATCTGCTCCCCAAAGGCTCGCGGCTACTTAGTAAAGCAAAACGCATAGAGTCCCCCAAATCTCAACAGTGCAGAAGTGCTCAACAGCTCATGTTGACATACAAGGCAATCTCTTAGCTATGAGCCTCTATAAAAACAATAAGTTGTAAGCTCTCAAGACACAATTACACAGAGCAAACATTTTCCTTTCAAAGAGAAGGAATGGGCACATAGAAAGGAGGAATGAGACCAAAGTAAGGGCAGACCACAATGCAAAATGGCATCCTGTTGCTCCATGTCTGAGACCTAGGATAGAAGATGGCATCAGTGGGCTCTAAAGGGCATGAATAGTCCTGCTCATAAGCCTTGTTCACTGGCCTTTCTCTTAGGCTCTCCAGCCTCACTTCCTGTGGCTTTCTTCTGCAGATGAGCCATATTCCTGCCATCATTTACTGGGGTCTCCACTGGAACTTAGAGCTCACAATCCTAGCCTCGCATCCTGCCCTTTCTGGGGCTAGCTGCAGGGACTCCAGCCTTGCTGTCCACTGTCTGGCTTCCAAGGTTTTTCTTTGAAAACATGGGGGGACCTTTGATGAGCCCACAGCCCTTCTGAATTACAGGAAAACCAGCACCGCACGATGCCTGCTACTAAAGCTCAAGCAGTGGCTGGCTCTCCTTAGACCGTGGGGGCAGCAGCCATGTAGATATGTGTTGCTGAGCACAGTGAACGCAGTGATCCAGTGGTGATGTTTTCTCAAGAGGAAGTCTCTTAAAGGCAATTTTCACACTCCTCCACCAATAATGAACCATCTTGATGATTCATCTTGGAAATGCCAAGAGTGAGTTTTTCGTTGAAGTTTTTCTTCTCTATGTCCTCCCCCTCCCCTGACTCCCTGATTCTTACTGTAAATGTGGCTAGGAGCAGCTGGCCAGCTCATGCCATAGATTGTTGTGTTCTTGAGATGTCTTCCACCAGATGAGTTAGAGCTCACCTTTAAACTCAGCTCACACATTTCTTCATATGGGGTTAAAATGGAAGCAAGGTCTCTGCTACAAAGCTTAGTCACAGCAATGAATCCATTGCTTGGTACAAATGTTCTGTGTCAGTCAGCTTTTCATTGCTGTGAGGAAAACTTGAGAGAAGCCACTTAAAGGAGGAAAGATCCATCCCACTCATGGTTTCAGTCCACCAGGGAAAGGGGCTGTGGTGAAACAGCGCAGTGAACATCACGGCAACTCAGAAGCAGGGCCAGGGGTGTGCCAGCGCGCGTGGGTCCCGTGCTCTTTCCTCGTCAAGTTCATCCAGGTCCCAGTGTACGGATATTGCTGCTCATCTCCTCGGTGGGTCTTACTTATTTTATGCACTGGGATAGAGGTCCTGTCGTATGAGCCGTTTTCTATTTGAAGGCTACAATACCTAATGTATAATTGCACGACAAGACAAGACAGTATTCTTGTCTTATCACCCTCAGCATCTTTCCCACAGATAGACCTAGAGTTTTGCTCTCCTGACCACCAGAGGTGTTTCAGCCCAGTCAGGTTTCCATTCCAGATCGTCCCTGTCACAGCCCCACCACCCGAGGCAGGCCTCAGGGTCTGTACACTTGCTCACCCTTTCCCACCCCCTGTGTCTAATACCAGCGCTTGCCTAGCACCTCTCCCTACCGCTCTGTACTCCCGCTGAGCGGATACTAGCTACTTAACCTCTGTGCGCCCTTTGTTTAGCGCCATTAGAACAGAAGCTCTGGGCTTCAGATTCCCTCCTTTCATCTCCACTATGTCCCCAGCTTGTAGAATAGTTCTTGGTCGAGAGGAGACACAGTAACTACTTTCTGTATGTAATGAACCATCTTTGCTAGACAAATTTCCCAAAGATGGGGGACATGTCTATTCAGTTCACATTATAAAGTCTCTTGAACAAAAGGGCAGTTATTAAAATGTCTTAAAGGCCATATGAGGATTTCATTTTCGATTGGTTATTTTAAATATTTAGAATAGTAACCCTGATTCAGATTCCACCATCAGCAAGAGTAGCCATTGTGTTCTGTTCTTATACTTCTGGCTCCCTCTTCACATTGATGTCTTCTGTAATGCTCTCTACTGGTTCTCAGACAAAAGGATACATGGAAATCAAAGCCCATCCTTTTTATTTTTTCTCAGCCTGCAGAGGAGGTTACCATCTGGCTGTCCAAAACTTTGAGCGTCCAGATCAACTCATGAGCCTTAGTTAATGTCAAAATTGTTTGGGATAAACTTTTTTTAATGTGGTGTCTAACAAACATTGCATATTCATAAATGCTGATGAGGTGGTAGCAGTGACATGGCTTCCAAAGCTGAGCAGGACACAGGACTGGACAGCAGACAGCTGAGAGCATGCTGCTTCTCCCCGCCAGGGATGGGAGCCCTCGAGCGCCAGGTGTCTTCTTTCTGAAGGCCACATTTCTAGCAGAAACTTGGAATGACATTTTGAGCCTTTTTGATTTCTGCCGGATGGTGCTTTTTATAATTTTTGGGTTTTTTTCATACAACAAACCTATAAAGGGCAGTATAGTATAGGCCAGAAACATAGCCATACCTAGTGTTGCACAATCAGCCAAGACTCCATACTGAATTTTATTTGCAGCCCGTAAAAATCACTAGAGTGACTTTTTTTTTTTTTTTTTTTTGGAGGGAGGGTTGGGGAAGGTGTGTGGTTTCAAGTCAGTGTTTCTCTGTGTAGCCCTGGCTGTCCTGGATTCGCTTTGAAAACCAGGCTGGCCTTGAACTCACAACAATCTGGCTGCCTCTGCCCCTCCAAGTGCTGGGATTGCTGGGATTAAAGGTGTGTGCCACCACACCTGGCTACTAGAGTGATTTTCAAAAAGTATCAGTAAAATGCCTTTGAGAAGCTGGTTATTTGAGTATAGAAATTAAAGTTAATTCAAAAAAATTTGAGAGAACAATGTATGAGCAATGCAAAGTGATTGCTGCAGTTGGAGAAAAAGATAAACTATGCATGAAATCATGCTTATCTTCCACCCTAGGGGATCTATAGAGAGTGAACTGTGGTACATTCCAGACTTTTGGATTCAAATCTAGAAATCAAGACGTACAAAATAAGTTGTTTTTTTTTTTTTTTCTGTGTAGCCATATTACGAAACTCTCCCTGTTCAACTCGCCCTGCCCAAATTTGAGAACTTTATTAGACTTAGATGTCAGCTCATTGTCAGGACTGGCAAAACACACTCTGCCCTGTAGCCTGGACTCCCAGGGCGGAGGTCAGGACAAATCTGACTGGCAAGCCTCTGTGTGGGAGTCAGGGCTCTTCTGCAGACCCTGAACACGTCAAATGTTCCATAAACGTCAATGAAGAGAAAATGGCAACTCTCACTCTTCCTCACACAGAGCGTGAAGGTGGGCACCCAGAGGCTGGCATCCTCACAGGTCGGGGGCCCAGGTTTCCTCGGCATGGGGGCAGGCCTGTGCTGGGGCAACAGTGGTCACTAGGGAGCTGTGCATTTCTGAGTCCAGCTGTGGAGGGGGCAGCTGCCCGTGCACGCATGCCAGGCTATTCATTCTGGACTGAGGAGTGGGGGGGGGGGGGTCCTTACATAGGCTGGTGGTTCCGGAAAGGAGAGATTTTGTAGAGAGGATAAGGGTGATGATGAAACTGTGGAGACAGAGCACCTCTGTGAAGATGTGACAGTGACAAGGCTGGGCTTCAGGCCTCTCAGCATCACTCACAGACCAGTGCCCCGTGAGAAGAAAATAGAGGGCAATCATGAGCAACTTTCCCAGCTATAGGGGGAAGGTACATCTGGCAGGACGGTTACATTCATGACCAGAGAGGGATGCTGTCAGTCAGAGTGCTTGAGGTGAAGACTGAGATGGTGGGCTTTGTGATCAGCTCTGGCTCCATGGCCAACATGCTGCAAAGCTGGTACCACTTGTGCCTGTGCTGTGTCATAGGCAGCACCCAGGACACTGAAGGTCACAACAGGAGAGATATTTATGATGGTGAAAAGTGATTCACACCCTTAGGGTGGGTCATGTCTGCCAACAGGGAGTGGGCAAGATGGCGAAGGGCTGCCAAGCAGGAGAAAATACTCTTAAGGGGTGAATGTGGGCAGTGGCCAGAGACCACTGTGCCAACCTAAATGTTGAAGCAGCTTTATGTTATATTCATATATTATATATTTACATTATATTCATATATTCATTATATGACCAGTGGTTCCCAACCCTCCTAGTGCTGAACACCTTTAGTACAGTTCCTCATGTTGTGGTGACCCCTAGACATACGATTATTTTGGAGCTACTTCATAACTGTAATTTTGCTACTTTTATGAATTGTAAATATCTGATGTGCAGGATATCTGATATGAGACCTCTGTTAAAGGGTCGTTTGACCTCCAAGGGGGTCACGGTGCACGGGTTGGGAAGCATTCTTGAGAGTCTCTAGAACAGACAGCTTCCTTACATTCGGAAAGGCGCTGTGACAGTTTCCCCTCCTTTACCCACACTGATTTCTACTTGTAAACTGGTGTGTCCCCAGGGTGCGACACAGGTAGATAATGCCTGTGGTTTCCTTCTGATGTCAGGAGCAGACTGAATAAAGACACTGTCCTGCAGAGAGATTTGCCTTCAGAGAAGGAGGGACCCATGAGGGTGGACTTTTGAGGTTCTCTAAGGCTCTCCATAAGAGGTACCCGGGCAATGGCTGTCCGGTTATTATTGGCCATACCTCACTAACATCTAATTTAAATTGCCTGCTAACATTGTATAATGTCAAGCCTTTCTAAGGTTTGTGATTAAGTTTGTCATAATTATGAAGGATACTGAGAAGTAAATCAATAGTAATAAAAGAGAGTGAATCTTCTGGAAGAGAAAGCAGGAACTCCAGGGAATGCTGAGTCTCCTCATTTTGCTTGGGCACCTGGGAACTGGAGTAGCATGCCCTATCCAATTCCAGGATTACTTTGATTGGTGGGAACCAAGTTCCCTGGCCAGTAGGGACCTTGAACTTTGACCCCCCTGTTTCCACTTCCCAAATACTGAAATTATAGGCATGTACCATTATATCTAGCTTTCATGCATCTTTAATGATCCACTTTTGTGTCTTAAACTTTGTTACTTAGTAAAACTCGATGCTAATTTTGCTTATACTAAAAGCATTTCCTCCTTGGCAAGATTTGTCATTCCTTTTGTTTTGGTAATAAATGAACCCTTCAATTAAATTAATGAGCCTTTTTAGAATTACATAGACCATGAGTGGACATCACAACTTACTCTGCATGATTATTTGTAATAACACATCAGCCTGTTTATGCAAGAACAATTATTTCCTGTTAGCTTTCTACCCCATTCCTATAGATGCAATGAACCACACTCAGGGGAAGCAGGTGGACAGTGGCTTTGGCACTGAAAACAAACTCAAACTCTAGCTCCTTGCGATGCTGAGTATTTGAAAGAAAGGGGATCAAAGCAGGAGGCTCACTATCTTCTCCCCTCCCTGAGGTTGGCCGCAGAGATTAAAACTTCTCTGCACAAGCCAGCCACACTGCCTGGAAACACCGGGTAAGCTTCCTCACCCTTCTGCGTAAGAACTGACAAAAAGGAATTTTGTTGTGAGACTGGGGGTGTATGTTGATGGTGGAGTGCTTGCTCAGCATAAGGCCCTCAATTGATTCCCAATGCCTAAAAATAAGGTGTGTGTGTGTATGTGTGCGTGCGTGTGTGTGTGTGTGTGTGTGTGTGTGTGTAGCTGAGGGGCAGGACAGGACAGGACAGAGAAAGACGGACAGACAGACAAAGACTCAAGAAAATTTGTCATGGTCTCAAAGAGGCCAAGGAGAGTCTGAGCAGATGCTATGTGTTTGGTCCCTTCTGTGTCTCTGTTAGTCACACCCTCCTCTTCCTCCAGGCTGGCTATTCGCCTGTCCTGAGACAGCTTTCTCTACGTCTTTGGGATCTCATCTCTAAGGTTCTGATGGTTCCAAGAGCACACTCAACTTGAATAAAATAAAAATGACCTTCTCTCTCGCTAAACATCTTGTCAGAAGCAGACCTGACCCATGTCACATAGGGAAATGTGTCTCTTAGCTGGGGCTTCATCAGGCTTCCTGCTCTCAAGGTGGATGGCTGGCTTTCCTCTACATTGAAAATCTCTTCATCTGGAGGCATGGCAGCTGTGGTTTTCTGATTCATTTTCATTTCCTGTTGACAGATGCCTTCTTCTATAGAGTGCTGGAATTCCTAGCTCAACACATTTCTCTGTTCCTCCCTCCCTCCCTCTGTCCTTCCCTCCTTCTTTCCCTCCCTCCCTCTTTCTCTCTCTTTCTCTCTTTCCCTCTCTTTGCTCCAACATGTCTCATCCTAAAATACCAACAGCCCATTCCAAAAATAATCCCACTTCAGCGAAGCCTAACCTGGATTGCAAAGTGGCATAGAAACACTCCATCTTCCTGGGTATCTGAGTATACTCTAGAGCTGTGGACTTTTCTGTGGCTCTTGTCTAACTTCTGAGCTAAAGATACAAGGAGAAACAGGACCTTGCAAAGACCAAGGCTGAGCAGACTGAGGAATGGCTTCGCTCCTGTTTTTCTTGTCTTGTCCTATCTTTCCTCCTCTTAAGACAAAGAGAGTTCATGTTTCAGGCTTTCAAGTTCTTAGTTAGCAAATTGCCCTTAAGATGAACCTGGATTCTTCTTGCTACGATATAAGCACATGGCCACCCCCACCCCACACTCCTTATTTCACACAGCTGCTAAGCTCTACATCTCTAGCAGCAATTAGCCTGAACTAATTTTCACAATCTCCTGAGAAGCACTCATTTTCCTCAGATTTGGGTGGGTTTCTAAGCAGAATAGAAAGGACAGAAGCGGGTGGGAGTATGGCTTAAAAACAGCATTTGTCCCTTCAAGCTGAATAAGAAGATAAAAAGAACTATTGCCTGATAGAAGAAATAGACAAAAATGTGTCCTTTCTCTAGATACTGCTGTTTCCTAAACCATTGTTGAATTGGAATGGTCTTTACAGCCTACTGAACGTCTGTGTCACTTAATTAAAAATTGAAATCACTGCAGCATTATCTTAAAACTAGGTATTATCTTGGTCCGTCTTGACTTTCCCGTGGCTTACACATAGAGACGACCAGGCAACGTTAAAATGTGACTTGTGGTGGGGATATCAGACCTATGCTAGACAGCCATAGAGTCTGTGCCGAAAATGGCATTATAATAAGTCTCCTTGGTCTCTGGTGGGGCTGAAGACTGTGGTCAGGCTCCCGCGTAATCCGGAATCTGTCTACCAGATACTCCACAAAAGCCATAAAGGCCTAGGATAGATGAGCTTCTCTGCTTGGCAGTATGTCCCAGGAGTTGTCACACAGCCTCAGTACTCAGAAAATTTAAGCTGGATCTGACCCGAAAGCCTCCTTCCTGAGGACTAGCTTTCATAAGACCAGAAGGTCTGCCAAAGGGGAGAAGCAATCTATAGTCCTACCAAGCTACGGCACGTGTGAACCACAATGACCGGCATGGCAAGATGTCTGTGAGCAGTGATCGTGGTGCTTGGATATTGGTAATAGCCAACAGCTGTCTAATTGGGTCTAACGGCCCCCCTTAGCATGGGGAAAATCATCCCTGGTACTATAAGCCCAACCCTATTACCCAGGCTTGCAGTGAGATCATGGATCTTAGAAAAGAACCTACTACAACCGCTATCCTAGAGCAGCATAATTCTTAGCTGCATTCTAAATAAATGCAGCTCTTGCCCCTCATAGAAAAGAAGCTTCTCTTGGGCATGGAAGCCATCACCGAAAACCACACTGGTCTAACCATAGAGAGCAACAGACTGTGTCTGCCAAGACCCAAGCGATCCATGTAAAACAGCACTCGTGCACCCAAGCGATCCATGTAAAACAGCACTCGTGCACCTGAGGCTCAGGGAACACTACAGAAGAGGGGACAAAAAGATGGCAGAGCCAACAGACACACTCACACAGAAGCGGCGGCTCTCAACAGGCTGTAGTAAAGAGGCAGCTCTCTTTCTCCTTCTGTGGATGATTCAATCTGGACCCTTCAGCTTCAGTAACTATAGGACAAACAGTGCAGCCTTGCTGAGCTCTGTGAAGTCTTCTGGCAAGTGCAGAGTTTCTAGGTGGTCTTAGACACACAAACACAAATGATTTTTTCTGGGCGCACAGCTCCCTAGTGGGAGATTTGCTGCTGCCAACAGAGATAAGCAGTTATATGTCAACTGGTTTGTGCATACAGGCCCATTTTCCAAAGTCTGTGGGAACTAAATACGGTAGATGGATCATTAAAGAGTCAAGAACTCTAGAAGCTTACCACCAATTGTAACATACCTCTCCATACACAAAACATTTGCATTAGCGAAGCATATTTTTACACACCTAGCTTTTCCAAATAGAACGTGATATTTGGAACCACAATCTTTGTCCTTCAGAGCAAAGAGGTCTCAACCATCCTTAACGTCATTGAGACTTGGTGTAAAACTCTCTGAAGGACCATGGCCACCCTTGCAGACAGGGAAAATAAAGGGTCCTGTGTACCTACCACCAAGACTCAGAACCTCTCCAGTTCTGAAATCAGAACTGAAATCAGCTGGGATAAGCACAATACTGCGGATGTCTCCTGTTTCCTCTAATTCCACAGTGTTTGCAGTTATCCGCAAGAAGAAGGAAGCTGAAAGTGGCAGAGATTCATTCAGACACCGTTTCAAAGAAGAAAGGGTGGGGAAAATTGAGTAAGAGCCGGACAGATTCACCAGCATGTCATAAATCCAAGAAAATACCAGTTGACAGTAAAAATATAAACATTTCCAAGGACTGGGCTTCCTTGTACACTTGTAAGTCAAGTGTACATGTCTGAGAGAATTTCAAAGACTAAAAAGCATTATATATATATGTGTGTCTGTGTGTGTGTGTGTGTGTGTGTGTGTGTTATTGACTACTTTCTACTTTCCTCATTGCTATGGACAAATAGCTGAGAAAAAGCAGCTTGAAGGAGGAAGCGTTTTTTTTTTTTTTAGGCTCATTCCACAGCCCATTGTGGCAGGGAATGTTCAGTACCAGGAGCGTGGTGCGGCTGCTCTCGCGGCAACTGCGTTCAGGATGCAGAAATAAGAGTGCTCAGCTCGCTTTTGCCCTTTCCCCTTCTCGTTCAGACAGCCCCGCGGCCTGCGGGCTGGAGCTACCCTCGTTCAGGATGGCTTGTAGCTCAGTTAAACCTCTCTGGAATCGCCTTCCTGGACCTTCCCACGATGTGTCTCCCAGGTGACTCCGAGTTCAGTCCAGCTGATAGAAGATTGGCCAGCATACAAGGGTCCAGGCTGCACCGAGATGTGCTGCCAGTCACCAGCTATCTGTTGTCCTCTCTGCTGGCGCTCCACCTTCCCTTCAAAGCCTGTTTTGTGCAGTCAAAGCTTCAGTTAAGCTCCTTCCTAAGGCACCTGCCCCTTTGTCAGCAGGCATGATGTTAATTCTCGTCAGCAGAGGGCAGTAGAGAGACATTGCAGAAAGGAAGGGCTGTTCCTGGCCCGAGCCTGTGCAGGCTCTCAAGGGGCAACCACCACAGGCTTTCTCTACATTATCTTGGAGCGGAGTGTCCCTGGGGGGAATCCGCTCATGGGTAGCTTCTCCCAGGACTCCAAAACATGGCCTTCCGGCCGGTTCTGACAGTGCAACATCACTCAGTGAGCCAGGGCCTGCTCTCTCGTTGTCCTGGGGGATGGGAAACCTCCCCCGGATGCTCCGCCAGGGTCCTGCTCCTTCGACCTGCGGCTCTGGTGTTCTGTACACTGCTCTAGACTTCCTACTCGCCGTCTCTCAGTACACCAATTTCAGTTATGGTTCTTAATTCCTTAAACTTCCCATACTTGAATCCGTGTGTGGTGTGTACCGTTTGGGCTCTGATTAATGTGTTCTGACATCTGTGAGCTCTTGTGAAGTACTTTACCAGAGAATTAGAACACGAAGAATAACCTTTGTTCTCCATCAAGCAATAAAGCTGATCATACAATATTCTTTTTCCTTATGCAAGTCTGGGTAGGAGATGGGAAAAATTCCTCTCTGTCTTCCTGAAGGTTTGCTAAAATGAACATACGATAGACATATGAAGGAAAGAAAGGACATGGAAGTCAGCGTATACAGGGCATCACCTGAACACATCCAGCCCCAGGAAGACCAAGAACCCACACACCTTCCCTGCAGTGGCCTGGAGAAAGGGCAAGGAGACTGTATTTCAGGACTTTTCCTGGGAGGTGAATGGGCACAACGATTAACCGTTTCTGATTCTCTCTGGAGGCAGAATGGAGCAAAGAACAAAAACCAGCTGTGACAGCCTGTCTAGGTGTGGGGCCATTCTTCAGTCCTTCTCGCTGAGACAGGGTTTAGTCTTCCCCGTCAATGGAATCTCAGGGTGGGATCAAAGTTACCTGTTCCTTTCTGGCGGATCCATTTTTCAGGTAGATGAGAGATTACAGAGAAAAGTCTCTTCCTGTCTCAGGAGGAGAAACAGGAGCAGGTTGGGGAGGCTTTGATTCTGAGGCCTTTCAGCTTTCTTTGCCTCAAAGACCTGGGCATGTCAAAGCGAGCCCGGACACCCACTGTGGACAATTCTGCGTTTGAGGACCAAGCAGATTCACGGGAGGCGCTACTACTATGTTCTGTTCAAAGGCTCCTCAGATCCCTGGCTTTCCAGAGCACAACACCCAAGCCGATGACTTCACTGGACCAGCGCCTCTGGCGGGTGCTGCATGAGAAGGCACAGAACAGCCTGGGAAGCAAGCTCATCCTGCCTGTCCCCGTCCGGCTACTCCCATCTTACCAGAGGGCTGCCGGAGGCCTCCGGAAGGACTTCTCTTGGTCTTCTTCTGGAGAAGATGGTGTCCAGATGCTTTGAGCACCGCTGGGGTAAGATACTAGTGTCTAAATTCAACACCTCAAGCCCAGTCCTAGCAGGAAGACTAGCAATGTGAAAGCCACCTCCTATTGCAGTAGCATGAAGATCTGCAAACATGAGAATGAGCACGAGAGCCTCACCACGGCTCTCTCAACCGGAAGTAGCTGAGGCTAGCCTCAAACTTACCATCTTCCTGCCTCTACTTTCCAAGTGCTGAGATTAGAGGCACGTGCAGCCACACTTATCCTGACATATTCCTTTCTATTTTTTGTGGGAAAGAATTTCCAAAATTCCCCCCAAGTTCTAGCAACACTAACACTGTCTCCAGATTTATTTATTTAGTAAAGTAACATTTAGATGACAAAATACGGCTCAAGTACATATTGAGGACAAGACCAGAAACAAGTGAGAAAAGTTGAATGGTAGCCCAGAATTATGTCTCAAAGAAAAAAAAAAAGTGTCAGGACTAATCCACAGTTTTGAAGGTCTGATACACTGTACACTTTTAAAAAGGTTTTAATTACGTGTAAGTCTGTCTGAGCGTGCACACGCGCATGTGTACATACGTATGAGATCCACCTACTCTTAAAAACCACCATTTTCCTGCAGTGAGATTCAGCTTCCTAGTGAACGACTGCAAACCGGGAGCAGGCAATGGTCGTTCGGTCATCTTTTCCCCTGGGAGTGCTGGAGACAAATGCGTGTCTCATGCTCAGCGTGGATCCGCCATCAGTCTTCCAGAGTGCTGCCTCTCATTACCCTCTCACCAACCATCCCAGACCGGTCCATTTTCAGAAGTCCACGTGAGTTAAACATTGCTTACCTACAGGAATTGTGTAAAACATTTAGATTTAGGATGCTAATCCCTCTGGTTGTGTCAAGGCAGTACTAGAAGGTCAATCAAGGCAGTGATAATGGGGATCTGACTGTGTTTTGACCACTGTATGGTGAGGAAGAAGTCCACCCAACCAAGCCTGATATGTCAAGATGGCCAACGCAGACTTGAAGGGCATGCTGGGTAGTCTTTCCTTCATGAGCACAATCTATCAGCAGAAGTTCTGTGTTACCAGCTAGTCACTGATGCTAACACTTACCCCGAGCCTATGTACTATAACTCAGCAGTATTCTGTCTGAGGTGCTGACTCATTTTGCTCCAAAACTGTTTTGTGCTCACTAGTAGTTTTCCTAGAGTTCATCTGTAAGTCAGAATTGTTACTAAACAGAATCACTGAAATATGTTTTCCAATTAAAAAAAATAATTTTTCTTTTAAGCACATGGTGTGTGTGTGTGTGTGTGTGTGTGTGTGTGTGTGTGTGTGTGCGCGCCCATGAAAGCCAGCAGCAGGATCCTATGGAGATGGAGTTACAGGTAGTTGTGAGCCCCCTACTCCAGGTACTGGGAACTCGAGTCCTCTGCAGGGACAGTTTGTGCTCCCAACTTCTCAGCTGTCTCTCCAGACCCCCAAACTCTGCGTTACACTTTAAACGTTTTGCAGGAGAGGGCAGGCTGTGGCTGGAGGTTGGAGGACGACTCCCGGGGGTTGGTTCTCTCTGTTCAGCATGTAGGTCTTGGGAATCAAATCTAGGTTGTCTGTCTTGGTGGGACGTACCTTCAGCTTCCAAAGCCATCTTGCGGGACTTTAAATTTTTTTTTTTAAATAAAAGTATTTAGACCATCTTTCGGGTTTTTCAACTAAACAAAATAAGCTACTACTGCAATGAATTCTATCCCTAGGAGGTATCCAGTGTTTAGTGTAGGTCACCACTGTATATAAAATGCATAGGCCAAATGGAGTGGGGAGGAAAATAGGTGCTGTATTTGCTTGGAAGCAGCTTTACGAAGAATATCTACTAGACTTCATACTTATTTGAGTTGTTGTGTTTTTCTAGCTAGTGGTTTCATAAAAAGTTATCCACAAAGAAAGAGCCACAGAGTTGTATGAATGATTATTCATCCTTAAATTTCAGTTTTCCTGCTGTTGACAGATGGAGGCTACATACCTACTGGCCTCTCCAGAGTTTGGCAGTCAATGTGCATGATCTCATTCGACAGAGACAGAATGTTCTGCAGATCTTTTGGCACAAGACGATGAAGAATGAGGGAGGAAGTTAGGATTCTGAGCAATGCATCCTTTAAGAAATGTTCTACAAAGTCAGAATGCTTCTACTCAAAACTTGAAGTGAACTTTAATTATGTATTCCTGTCAGATAAGAATATTCTAGATTCAAGGTGTTTGACATAACTGTGAAATATAAGGACTCGAATAAAAAGCTAATTAGTCATGTCTTGATCTAAATGAAATACGAATTCATATAATGCTCTCATGTAGCTACCAGATTTCATTGCCATCTTTCCTTAGCAATCTAGCACTAAGGACTTTGACAATTACAGGTATTTTGTTCCCCATGACCACATCAATACCGTTTTCTTTAATGGAATCTGAGTAATCAAGGACACAGCTGACATCCTTTTAAAATTCTTTATCTTAATTTGAAGCGCAGGAAGCACTGACATCAAGCTTGGACCAGTACCCAAAACAGGGCATGCTCAGAGTATTAAAAAGCTCAAATCTGCACCTCCTTCTCCATCTCTACTGAACTTTATTTTATTGAAGCTAAAATCAGAAATATAGAAAATAGGTTTTGACTTGGTTTCCAATTCAGATGGCAGTGGGTATTTAGATAGCCACAGAGAGAGGCTTCTGAGCACAGGTGAGCGGACATGAAGGTTAGTTTAGCTAGGATTGCTCATCATGGAGAGGGAGTGAAGCCAACCAGTGGGAGACTTGAGGAGCCTAAAGGTATAAACACAGAAGAGGGAAAGAACTGGCATCTTTCCAACCACGTGCAGGACAGCCATGCAGAACAGAGCAGCAACTTGTTGTAAAGCACCAGGTTAGACCAGCAAGTGAGACTCTGGCCCCCCATGACAAGAGTTGACTAACAAACAGTTATAAAAATCTAACATGGAAAACCCTCTCCAAAGACATACTGTAATTTCCAAGCCTTGGAGGAACTCAGGCAGGGGCAAGGAAGATTCCGGCCAACGTGGAGGGTGAGAGAGTAAACAATTTTCTTGGGAATTTCTCCTCATGCCCTCAAATCTCTAACAATAGAAAACTTTACTTTCCATATGGAAAGGTCACTTGCAATGAAATCACATGTACAAGGACACATAATTGTTAGATGAATTTGTTGTGTTTCCACTGAAGTTCCTTCCCAATATAAGGCAGTATCTGAATTCTACCATATACTGTAAGTAGCATTTTTAAGTGTTCTTAGATGTATATTTGAAATGAAACATTATATTACCTATCTGTTGCTATGACAACCCATCTAGCAACAGCAACGTGAGGAAAGAAGGAAGGACAGAGGGGAGAGAGGGAGGGAGGGAAGGAGAGATGGAGAGACAGAGGGAAGACTCATTTTTACTTATAGTTCCAGAGAATATAGTCCATCATGGCCAAGGAAGCATGGTGACAAGAACAGGAGGGGCTGGTCTAACAGTGTCCACAGTAGGAGGCTGACAAAGACAAGTGCCAGTGGTGGCCAGCTGCTTCTGCTGGCGTTCAGTCTGGGACTCTAGCCCACAGAATGGTACTGCTCACATTCAGCTGAGACTCCCCACCTCAGCTAACCTAACTTAGATGATGCCTTACAGATGTATTAAGATATTTGCTTCTACTTGACTCTAGTTGACAAGATTCATCATCATAATCGTCTATTAAAAAGTCAGAATTTGAGATCCCAATGTGTGAATTTTGGTATATCTGAACAAGGAGTCTTTGCCAAGATGAAATTTACCAAGCCCATTTGGGCTATAGATTTAAAACCAATTGGCTACCCTGAAAGGTTAGGCAGGTGATCAGTTATTATGCCCCCAGCAATCAGCACATTTGCCACAGAATAAAAAAGGTGGGGAGCTCTCAGGAGACAGAGATGAAAGCCCTGCGTCCATAGGAAAACGGCCTCCCCGATTCTGCTGTGGACCGGCAAAGTCTTTAATTCTCCCGCAGCTGTCTTCAGGCTGGCGTGTGGGACGTTCCGCAGACGGATGATGAGACTCATCACCAGCAGCACACACATATATCTTGCGGCTTGATTTTTTTATTTGCTGCTCAAGAAGAGCAGAGAGATTTATTTGGAGGCGCGGTAATGAAGGCGGGAGGTGCCGGGTCCACTGCAGCCTGTCTTCTCAGCATGTCCTCATCACGGGCTCTTTCTAACGTTGACTTGTGTTCTTCATTTCTACACAGTTTTCCTTAAAGGGAGAGTGAGTGTTTTCATATAAGAAGTCAGGAGCTTCAGAAGGCATGACAGCAAAAATGTTTCTCTGGGTGATGTCTGGGGAGACATTTAAAATGTTCTGAGTACTTTCTAATGTTTGCCATGTGCCCATATGCAAACAAACAAACACGTACATATACACAATTGCATGTTCCTTAAAAAGAACCTTGCTCTTCAGGGAAAAATGTGATTTCAGGTTTTGTTTTGTTCCCTTCCTTGAACTTTGTCTCATGAAAATAAAATGATTTGCTACAAGAGGGATGCATGCAGGCATCCCCCTTCCTTCACAGCAGCACCACAAGGAACCTCTCTGGGCCTAAAATGAATAGCAGAAGAGACGGCTGTCAGCACAGCCACGGTAGCCAAAGGATGCACTACTTCCCAGGGTCGCAGCCAATGGGTACATGCTCTGTGGCACAGGTGTGTGCTGAGGATACAGCATGGCTCCAGAGGACCGCTCTCAACAATGTGAAACGACCAACCACAGGCAGGAGTGAACCCTCAGCTTAGATCTGGGGGCAGTCTTCAATTTTTCTTATCTTCCTATCTTAATTTATTTGCTGAATATGAGGATGATATTCCTAAATCCACATGATTTTGGAAATACTAATCAAAATAACTGTGAATTCGCTATGAGATAGATATTGAATCATTAAATCTTAGGAATCCAATGTAAATATCAATAAAACATAGGCAAGTATGTATTTTAAATGGCTAAAGTTAACTACAGTGGTCAAATGTGTGGCGTGAACCCCGTTTTGAGGCTATCACTCACTGCCCATTTGAATGTTCGGATTTGCTTTTATCTGCCAAATCTTGTTTTTCATTTGGCTTATTTTTCCAGTAGGAATTACCAAATACATAAGGTCATAGATTTTGAAATATAAAAGGTTGTAACTTGTAATGTTTGTAAAATTTGAGTCAGAAAAGCTAATGTGAACATGTAATTATCAGCAGTTTTTCACTTCATGAGAGAGCCCTTAACGACTACTGAAAAACTGAAGAGCTTAACATGGCACAAAAATTTCATGCAAAAAGAGAGGCATGAACCAAACTTCCCTTTTTAGTCAGTTTGAACTTATGAATGTGTGTCCCTCAGAAAACAATGCTGCACTCCTCTCACCCATCACTGAGTCCACAGAAACATTTGAAATTTGTCATACGTTTAGTAAAAACAGGAATGCAGTTTTAGAAATTGAGGGTTGCAATGGTTTGAGGTACAAGGTCTCATAAGTGTGAATGCTTGGCCCCCTGACGCTCACACTGTTCTGTGAAGTTTTGGAAACTTTGGGAAATTCTGGAAGAAGAGGACACTGAAGATACATCTTTAGGAGCTATATACCATGCGTGTCCAGCTCCTCTTCCTTGCTCCGTCTGCTTCCTGTCTACCCTGTGTTCAAAAACGTTCCTGGCCAAGCAACACAGGCCACTTCTTCTGAAACTGCATCAGATATTTGTTGTGATAACTAGCCAGTCTAACACAAGTCCATGTGTAATATGTCTGTGAAGAAGAGTGAGTTGGGGTTGGCCATGGTGTAGCTGTCTACCTGCTCAGTGTTCATCACCATTTTGAATAAGCAGTGCTGGCTTTTAGGAGTGCCATGGAAGAGTTAGGTCAGGACAGCAGTAGTAAGAAAGAGGAAGACGGGTGTAGGGAGCTCCAGGTGCTTGCCTTTGTTCCAATGCCACCATTTCGCCAAACTTGTTAGCCTCAGACAGCACTGCAACAATCCCAACAATATCAAGAATTATTTATTGAGACATGTTGAATCAGAAGGGCCATGCTAAGTGACTTTAGCATTTTAATAGCCCTGGAAGAATTACTATCCAAATTTTTAGGTAAAGAAATTGAGGCTAGGCAAGCTTAAGAAACGTTGCCAATATAGCAGGTATAGTGAATGTCATTGGTACTTGAAATAGTTATGGTTGACCAAAGTAGGAGCCTAAAGAAGAATCCAGCTTGGCCCGTCCACTGTATGAGTTTTACAACTGCAATATCTGTCAATGTCTGACAAGAAATTTCATGTATTTTTAGCTTCTCCTAAAAAGTAGATAGTATGTTGGAACATCAGTCTCTGCAGGGACCCCTAGGCCCAGATTTTTTGGCTCTTTTGCTCTCCTTGTGGAGCTCCCGTCCCCTCCAGGTCTTTCTATCTCCCTCTTCCTCCATAAGATTCCCTGGACTCTGCCCAAAGTTTGGCTATCAGTTTCAGCATCTGCTTTGATACCCTGCTAGGTAGTCTTTTAGAGGGCCTCTGTGGTAGGTTCCTGCCCTGTTGCCTGTCTTTTCCTGTTTCTGATGTCTCTCCTGTTTGCCCTCCTGAATGAGGACTAAGCATCTTCCCTAGGGTCCTCCTTGTTCTTTAGCTTTTTTAGGTCTGTAGATTTTAGTATGTTTATCCTATATTATATGTCTAATATCCACTTGTGAGTATATACCATGTGTGTCTTTCTGCTTCTGGGATACCTCATTCAGGAAGAACTTTTCTAGTTCCCACCATTTATCTACAAATTCCATGATTTCCTTGTTTTTAATTGCTGAGTAGTATTCCATTGTGTAAATATACCACAATTCCTTTATCCATTCCTCAGCTGAGGGACATCTGGGTTGTTTCTGGGCCTTTTTTTTCACATAAGAAAATGGGGAGGCTAAAGACCACCATCTTCAGAGAGAATGCTCTCCAGCGGTGTGGCATTTGCCTCAACCCCTTGCATTCTTGCCTCACATGCTTGATAAAGTTAATTATCCTTTCAGGAAAGTATGTAATTCTTGAAAGATACATCTACAACTAAGACAAAGGAACAGAGTATCAAACACAGACTAGGAAGACCCCAGTCCTCACTAATAGTGACTAGAATAACTCAAATCGCCATAGAGAAGAGCTGCATTTTTAGCTCCAAATAGATGAAACAATTATTTCTATATTTTGTGTCCAGCGGCTTTGACTCAGCATTCATGAGATTGTGAAGTATTAGTGAACCTGATCTTAGTGGTGATTGTTTTCTGCTGCATTCTGGATTTTATTTAGTGATTCTCCCTCCCACATATCCATGAACTCAGCACCTAGTTGTCTTCGCTTTGTGGCTTCCTCTCTGTCACTGCCTGCCTGGATTTCAGTTCTTTGACTCTGCAATGTTAAAAAAGCAGAAATGCCTCCAGGGAAACAGCAGTGCACAGGGGAGGCACATACGCTCCGGTGGCTTGGCCTTATTGCTGTCTTTTTAACGTAGCCAGGCGTGTGGTTTTGCATTGTGTGATTCTTTCCTGGTCATGTTCTAACAAAAGTCTACTTTTGTAAATGGAACAGAAAAGGAAACTCCTGACTGTTTGCTGTGTACTTGGACCTTCAAGTTTCTTACCTGTTGTCTCCTGAGGTTTCTGGCCAAGACCCATCCCGCATACATGCAAATGGATTTTCCCTTTGTGCCTTCTTCCTTCCCTTCTGAGCCTGCTAGAGGGATGATTAAGGATCTCAGCAAGAAGCAGAGGGGAGAAGTCTGGAGACAGGTGTCCATTCTAGGGCCTACTGCATTCTTCTTTACTCTAAAATCTGTAAAGTGTGCTCTACCTACTTGATGAAAAGAAATATTTTAAGTAAAATTATTATCCATGGAAGTATTCTTCTGCTTGGGATGTGTTTGTGCTTCCACAATAACAAAAATACAAATGAAACATCTTAGGCATAAATATTTCAAAATATCTGTGCATTTTCAGGCCATTGAGCAAATAACTGTGTGAAAAACTAATAGTTTTTACAATCAATTTTCTAATGGTAATGTGAAAGAATATTCATTGTTTAAAACGTAACAGCAGGTCATTTATCTGTTGGTACATGACTGGAGTGTGCACAGTATGTATGTGGTGCATACATGTGAGTGAGCCTGCACACATGGCCACGTGCCAGCACACAGAGGCTGAGAAGGCGACGGGGCACCTTCCTTTCTTACTCTCCACCTTATTCCTTTGAGACAGGCTCTCTCATAAACACGAAGTTCACTATTCCTGCAGGTTGGCCGAGCAGCAAGCCCTTAGAATAGGGCCGTTTCTCCCACCAGCACTGAGTTTCTGCACACGCAGTCATGCTCTGCTTTTTACCTGGGTGCTGTAGATCTGACTTCAGGTCCTCATGCTTTTAGAGAGAGTGTCGCTTTGAGGACTCTAGACCCTCAAGCTGACAGTCATTATTAACCATCACACTAGCTCCAGTAAAGTTTTCATTGTGAGGATGCATTTTGAATGGAACCAAAGGACACGGGGACCTCATTTTATTTAACATAAATATCCCAGGAAAACTCAAGCCTTTTGATAAACTAGGAAGCTTTTAAGAGACTGGCTTCTTAACAGATCACAATTCAGAGTCATACAGGAATAGCCACACACCAGGTGGCCTTGTTCCTGCCCCCGTCTAAGCAGCTTGCAAATACATTTCTAGTTTGAGAACACCTGTGCTTGGCTCACATTCTGCCCTGTTTCTCTTGTATCTCAAGTTCAAGGCCATTGTTGTGCACCAATTTCTTCTGGGAAGAAACATTCCATCCTGCAAGATGCTATTAAGAGCCAGAAACTAAACAACTCAAAAGTGTTGGGAAGTCCCTGAAACTGACCAGATGCAATTGGCCCCTCCCTTTTCTGTTCCTATAATAGGAGTTTTAAAGATGGCTGAAAGACACTGCCAAACAAGCTGAGCTGCCTGGAAGAGGTTCAGGCCAACAGAGAAGCTTGAAAAAAATATGCTTTAACTTGTACAGTTGCCTACAAGTTGTGCAATAAGCTCTAGGTTTCCAGCTTTAGTGAGCTGTCACCCTTGTGGGAATGGGCATGGGTGAATGCAGCTGTCTTTCTTTGAGCTATTTCTACTCCTAAAAGCAACCTCAGGAAAACTCATTGTTCAGTCCAGTTGGATTGTGGTGGTACTCTTACTTTGATCTCTTGTTGGTCTCTGCCTAGGCTGAAAGAGATTTGTTCTGTCTCTCAAGGTCTGGTGTGTCATAAAACAGACATGGAGGTCTATTTGGGATAATGTGTCATTATTTCTCTCAGGGAAGAACTTTTATGCTAAATAATTCCTCATTATCCATACTTCAAATCATTTGTTATTCCATGTACATATTAGCTGTTATTAATTGCTGTCTAGCAAAAAAAGGGACTGAGAGCAAAGTGCACATCACTTGTAAGTAGAGTGATGGAGTCAGAATATAGCCACTTCAGTAGAACCACTGATGGCAGTTTGGGTAAGAAAAAGGGATACAGTGTTAACAGATGTTCTCAAAGTCATCTGTCCCAAAGGAAATCTGAAATACCTCCACACTCTCATGGCTTTACACCACATGCTCACATATAACTCCCTCACCCACAAATACCATACGTATCCCTTTCCCACACAGCGCACATAAGCTGTAGAACGACAGTTATAGTTTATTGAATCACAGTGAGTCTGGCTTATTGGTAAACCTGGTTAGTTCTTCTAAGATCCTTCTTCGTAACTTCTTCTCAAACTATCAAGTTTTGTAATGAACCAGAAATGGTTTTAATTATTTCTCCCGACAGATGAGAGAGTGAGAGTTAGGTGAAAAGGTTGGGGTGGGAGAGAGTGGGAGGAGAGAGGGAGAGAGGGTGGGAGGGAGGATGGAGAGCCTGGAGGTTACCAGACTGAGATCAAGGCTGAGTGAGATCAGTCATGGAGATAGAGTCTGGAACTCCGGACAGTGGCATCTTCGATTTTGTGCTCACTTCATCTTCACCTCATTTCCACATCACATCTTCTTTCATTCTCTAAAACCAATCAGCACAATGAGGGGGGGAAAAGGTACCTTATTAAAGCAAGTTCAAACATACTCAGTACTCCTAGCTTTAGCCAAGGCCCTGCATTGACTCCCTGACATTTGAGCCTGCTCTCCCAGCTCTCTGGTGCCCCCGACTGCATATCTGGATTAACAATCTTGAAGACAGATGTCACTAAATACATGATATGTTGAACAATCTGCCTCAGTTGCTGAAAATCACAGGCAGCTGCTCCAATGAGCAAGTGGGTGAGTGACAAACAGAATCTTTGTTTAAGGACAGTTCAACCAGAGAGCGATATGGTAGTGCCCTCACTTTGTTCCTTTCCAACTCTCTGTGACAAACATAAGGTTATAAATTTGTACAATGCTGGCATGAACAAACAGGTTTCATAATTTTTCTTAGTGGCTTAAAATTTTAATCTCCAGCAGGTGAATGTGTAGCTCAAATGCTTGTTTACTGCTTTCATTCTATACAGCTCATTTTCCTTACCCAGTGGCTATAATACTGTTTCCACTGTACAAAGACAATGGAAGTTTCCATTTTTTTCTGTTTCCCAACCCAGGTACACTTATTTTTCATTTTCAAGTTTTGAGTCATTCATATGCTGGATGCCTACAGAATGGTGAAAAATGAACATTGCTTTTCATGTCTAAATAATCATTTAATTAAAACTCATCTGTCTTCCAAATGAAACCACATTTTAGCAGAAAGACAGGATGGACCAAAGCCCATTCCAAAAGAAGCCTGGGAATATTCATCAGAACACAATGCAGGAAAACTCCCCAGATGCTGCATGGACTCTGATGGGACCCCCATTCATAAATACAAACACTGGTCGCAGCTTCTCACGACAATGTCTTTCCACTCTGCTTACTAGGGACTTCCTATCTGGTGGCATGAATGGAGCTGAAAAGACAGCACACACCGATGGGGCCCAGGGTATTTTTATTTAGGTGAAATTGATTTGGGAAGCTATCAAAGGTTACAAAAGGTGAACAGTTACAAAGGCAAATGAAATAAATTAATAATGTTGCTAATTCACAAAATATGTAAGACATCAAGCTGAGTTCATGAACATGTCTTTAAATTTTGCCCCACATTTGTGTCTTTGTGGGCCAGGCTTTTTAACTAGAACCAATGTGAAACATTTGTTCCTTTTGCTCTTCTCCTTCACCATAAACAATTTGGCAAGTATTTTATCTTCCGACAAAATGATAACTGTGTCTGAAATTATCATGGCTAAGGAGAATTGTAATGTCCACATGTTCGCAATTATAGAGGAGGACGATTAAGCTTTATGGGTGAATTTGGTTTAACACTGCCTCTGTCTGGTTAAATGAAAATTAAAAAATAAGATGAAATATAAAGTTGAATCTGGGAAAAATAAGGTTAATGAAAATCTTATCAGCCAGAGATAGCCACCATTACCATTTGTGCGATATATAAATGCATATATACATATTTTACTTATAAATGAGTATATAGAAATGTGTTTGAATAGATATGCAGGTATATATGTGCATATGTATGCACACACACTATTACACAATCAAATTGCACAGTGGCTGTAAACGTGGCCTTCTCAGAAATACAAGGTAGGCATTTTGTCAGATCAGTAGGTAAAGATCTGTTAACATTTTTATATCAGCACAGAATTACATTGTATTCACTCTAATTGAATTTTCTGTATATTAACCAGCACTTAGGTTGGTTCCAATATTGTTGTGTAATAATCTCCTCTGAATTAAAACATTTTATCCTAGAGAGAAGCTTCTTAAGACTCGGGAAGTTCTAAAGGAGGATTCTTAAGAGTCAGGGAGTAAACAACTCACAAGTCTCAAAGTCTCTGAAACCAACCAGATTCACAGGGATGCTCCCTGCTCAAGGTTATAGAAGCAGTAAGAGCTGCTGAGGAAGGTAGACTCTGTCTCACTGAGCTACCTACAAGCCATGCAGAGCTCTCCAGGGTTGCCACTGTCACTTTTGTTGTCACTTGTCACTTTTGTTGCCGTGGGCTGAGTTGCCTTTAAGGTGTCCACATTCCTGTACGTAACTCTCTACCAGTACTATTGTAAGTAATCCTAATCCAATAAATTCTCTAGGTCACAAGTTGGAATTTGGTGGTTTGGTGACTTTTTCCATCATCAGTTCTTTATCTGGCATGAATAGATGACTTCACTCATATGTCCCAGAAGCAGTGTCACACAGAAATATTTCTTTAAAAACCATTATAAATAAGTAGAATGGATAAATTTTAAATTAAAAGTTGCCCACACATTTGCAAAATACTATTGGTCACAGATATATCAATATTCAATGGCAATAATACTTTGAAGCTTTGAAACCGTGTTTTTACTTGGTAATATATATATATGTGTGTGTGTGTGTGTGTATACACTCAGAATATTTTCTATTTCCTTAGAACATTTTCTATTTCTGCTCACTTATTCCTTAGAAACAGTTAAGTGATGAGTATTAGTATTTGCTTTAACACATTAACACCCAAATAGAAGCCTTCAGAGATATACATGAATAGAGGGAATACGAATACCAAATATCAAGAAGGCTTTATGCATACCATGTTCTGTCCAACAGACAAGAAGCCATTGGCCTCTGAAGACACTGACTAACAACACATGATTTCTTATTCTCGCCCATTCCTTTCAACTGTCCTTCATCTCGTACCTACTTAAGTTTTGAAAAAAACAAAACAAAACAAAACAAAACAAAAAAAACCCACACAATACTTTCTAAGATCTTAGCTCAACTGCAATCATTTCTTTATTCTAAAATATCTTAGCTCTTGAATTCTTTATTCTAAAATATCTTTGGCTCTTGAATTTTAATATTTATCTCTTCTTTCTGTCTATCTTGCAAACTTTGATAATTACCAGAGACCCTAGACTCTTTCCTATCCCTCGAGGTATCTGATACTTCAAATAAAGCACATATTAAAAAAAGAATCTTTAACTACAGTATATTAGTAAAGTACTGAGAAACATTTTAGCTTTTGGAATACTACTGGTATATTTTCAGGCACTGTGCAAACCTTTACTGTGTTACTTAATTAAAAGATAAAGAATACCTTAGACATTTGTTAGTCCTGTTAATGTATTTTTAGTTCATTTTAGAGAAGAGATTTGAAAAATACAATCAAACATTGAAACCATCAGATTAGAATGAAAGAAATTTATGGAATTTTTATCTTATATAAATATTACTATAGCATTTTAAAGTGCTTTACATTTAACTCAGTCTTGTATGATTATTTATGTATCTAGTATACATTTTGAAGTGCTCAACAAAAAGTGCATACCTTTATACAATTTCTCCAGCTTTTGAATATAACTTTCCAAACTTTGAGAAGAGTTCAAATGATGGTAGGACAGTCTGAAAATCCTAGGGGAAAGAGATCAGATTAGCACTGGTCCCCACTTTATCACTGTCACTTGACTGCAAGGTAGATACAGAACAACTGCATTTCCTTTCACAGCCTTCACACACAATTAGGCAGCTACGTTTTTGGAGATTTTTATCAGTTTAAAGCTCTCATTAAATTCACACTTGTTTTTTGTTTGCTTGCTTGCTTGCTTTTTTGAGGCAGGTCTCATTGTATAACCCTGGCAGGCCTGGAAATCATTAAGTAGGTCAGGCTTGACTCACGCTGGTATCATTCCTGTGTCTGTCTCCCAGGCACTAGGATTGCAGGCACGCAGCACCACACCTTGCAAACACACAGTTTTTGAAGTCTGTGGGTGGCACATGCAAGCAGCTCTGGGAAGTGCCAACATGAGATTTAATCACTTGCTTTTGAGGAGTTTGTACCATGGTTGCCTTTGCCTTGGTTTTAGGGGGTTCTGTGCTTACCTTTTGGCAAAGTAAACATTTTTTTTTAACTGAATCCACTAAAAGAGGGATGTGATGTGTTCAAATATACTGGAGGGCAGGTGTGGAAGCACCCAAGGCTTGACCTGTTGTTCTCTGGAAGGCACATGAAGAAGAAGTAGGTTTTTTGAGGATAGCCAGAATAGCTGCAGTTGATTAAGAAATGGATGCTTCCACAGCATGGAGGTTAAACACACATAAAGCCTCCAAAGAGGCAGCTCATAGACTGAGTTCTGTGCATGAACTGTAGAGGTTTGGTTTCTCCTAAAGAATCTAACGATTAGTGAAGAAATTTTTGTCCAAAACTTTCTGGCTGAGGAAAGCCTAGGTGAAACCCTCCATCCGTGGCCAAGCTCTTGAGAAGGCCCACACTTTACAAGTACATAAAAGCAGGATTTCCTAAAGAACCTGTGGTGTTTCACGGTGTCTCTGTGGCCACAGTCCTTACTCCCTGCTCTGGAATACTTGACTCTTAACCCAATATCTGCTTTGATGACTAAACTCAGACCCCAGAAAAAACGTCTGCACTTGTCATTGTGTTTGTCTTACCAGAGTGTCATGAAAGCTGTTCTGGGCACAGCTTCTGAGTGCAGAGAATGTGTGCAATAGAAAGTCAAAAAGAAAACTAATGGGTTGCCTGGCACAATGGCACAAGCCTAATCCCAGCACTCAGTGAGGCAGAGGCAGGCAGATCTCTGTGAGTTTGAGGCCAGCCTGGTCTACAAAGCAAGTCCAGGACAGCCAAGGCTACATAGAGAAATGCTGTCTTGATAAAACAAAACAAAACATCCAAAACCAAATAAAATAAAAACAAAACAAAAAACCTTAATGATGTAATCTGAACAAAGTCCTTCCTGTTAGGGAGCACGGATGTAGATGACTGTGTATAATGAAGTCTGATTTTCTTACGGGGCTCAGCAGCTTTCCTCTGTTCCAGACATATTGTAGAGTTAATCCAACTCCAGCTCACTGTTTGCAAATACTTCCATGTAATATATCAGGCATGCTTTCCAACACCTAGTAAGTCATACAGCTCTTGAATTTATACAGTCTGTTGTGTGTGTGGTGCACAGTAATGATTTTATGTTGGCAACTCGGCAGACACTGTAAGCTAAAACTGTGAGTAGCTTCATTTTTCTAAGTGTAGATAGCATATTTTACTTTACTTTCAGAACAAATAGACTTGTGCCACAAGAAAGGCTAAAGAGGAGAGAAATGTGAAAGAGGTCGTAAATTCAGCTCTAGGGACAGAGGGAAAATGAAATCTTCAGTTATTCTTACTCTACCAAATAACACTCTTTGTTATGAAGTCATAGTAACAGTGACCTGACTGGTGACCAGAGGAAGTGATGTCAGTGTGACATGTAAGGGTCTGGCAAGAGAAACGAGAGAAAACTGTTCAAATCTTTTAACTGTAAGAAAAGCAGTAGTATTTGGAAATGGATTCATTTACACACTCTAGAGCAAGCATACAAAAACATTGTAGGGACTGAGCTGAGACTCTGAGAGCGGGGAGGAATATAATAAAATGGTTAATTAAGAGCAGACATGATAGATAAGAATGAAAACAAACTAAAACTAAATGAAGGGCAAGTGAAGTGAAGAAAAACCAGTTACCACAGTGGCAGATAGCGTTCCAAATGTGTTAATAATCATTTCAGATGGGCAACGGTCTATAAAAGCCAATGGAGTCCCGAATAATATATTCCTCAAAACCTTGATTTAAATAAAAAACACATCAGGTGAAAAGTGAAGGGACAGAAAAAGAAACAGCATGTTCACGTTAGCCAAAAGAGAGCTGAAATAACTGTATTCATTTTGGATAAAACTGATTTCAGGGTAAGGAGAAGGATCAGGGATAATGACAGTTATTATAGAATGATAGCAGGGTCAAATATCCAAGAAGACCTGTCAGTCATTAGTGTATATGTGCCTAGGATCAGAGGGTTAGCATACATGAGGCAAAAACTGATACAAGTAGCAAGGAGAGGTAGGGATTCACTATTGTACTTGGCAAATTCTGCACCCCTTTATCAATGACTGACAGATCCAGCAGGTAGAAAACCAACAAGGGTGTAATTGAACTGAACAGCACTGTCAATCAACTGGATGTAATTGACATCTATAGGCTGTTTTACCCACCAGCAGCAGGGTGCACACTCTTCTCAGATTCATATAGAAATACCACCAAGATAAACCATGTACTGGACCATAAAACAGTGTAACAAATTTAAAACAAACCATACAAGGCCTTTTCTGAACACAGCAGACATGATGGAAATCAAGGACAGATGCATGGAAACCTCCAAATATGGGGAATTTAGATAGCACACACCTGAAAATGACACAAGTCAGATCTCAGGAGAAGACACACATAACTAAAGATGGAAATACAGCTTCTGGAGATGGTGGCAGCAGCAAAGGCAGAGTTGTGGGAACAAGAGTGGCACGGACAGAGCTGGAGGCAAGGTTTTCAGCAGTCAGCTGAACTTCCGCTCCAGGAACCAGGAAAAGAAGAGCACTCACAACCAAGCAAAGACAGTAATCCCAGCAGAAATCATTAAATGAAAGCCAGAAAAACAGGCTGGGGACTTGGCCCAGCAGGTAAAGAGACTGTGTACCCCCAGTACCTACAGAATCCCTTCCGCTCTGAAGGCAGAGACAGGAGATCCCCGGGGGAAGCTGGCCCAAACTGGTGAGCCCCCACTTCCTCACTGACAGACCCTGTGAACAGGAGGCAGAAACACGCCAGGCAGCTCTGGTATGAGGACCTTGAAAATGGAGAGTTGTTTCCAGTCCTTGGAACCAGCGATGCCTCATCCAAAACCTGGAAATGTTCTTGTTTCTATCTACAGTTCTGTCCTGTTGTGAGGTCAGAAATATAAAAAAATGGTTACCGCACTGGTTTGTGCTCTGGTTGCTCTTCCTCCTTCTATGTAATAACTCTAGGGACCATTGCTGTCTGGAAGGCATGCATGATTATATGCTTCACTAGCCTGGCATGTGTACCAGAAAGTATACGCAGACACAGGGATGGAGAGAAGCAGGGACACCTCATGGGTAGGACAACTCAACTGACCAGCTCAGCCCCATGGTGTAGCCCAGTAAGCTTTCCTAACCCTAGGCAAGGACCCTTGATGGTAGCCTTGTTTGGAATCTGATGCTTCTATTGAAACTCTGTGTCTTTCCCTTGAGTTCTCACCCACGGCAAAATTTCTCCTTCCACTGTCTTGGAAATTTATCCTTTGAACTTGTAAGACACAGGAATTGGAATCTGCTGGCTGATGGTGGCTTTGGGGTCTGTTGATGAGTCTGCACTGCAACTCCCCAAGTTATGCTCTCTAGAGCAAGAAAGCCTCCACAGCACGTGCCCCCTGGGTTTCCCCAGTATCGTTTGCCTCAGTAAACAAAGTGGAAAGTAAGGAGGAAGATGCCCTGTGTCAACTGCAGTACTCCATAGGCATGTGCGTCTATGTGCATATGCACCTGCACACACATGTACCCACATGCATGTAAACAAACACACACATGTGCACACAAAAATATGCATATACTCATGAAATAGGGAACCAAAAATCAAACCTACTTCCTTGAAAATATCAATAAAATTGGAAACTGCTATTTAGGCAGAGAGAATACATAAAAAGGAACAAGTCTCAAACCCTGAAAGGACAATAAAGGAATACAATGAGTATGTTTGAAGTTGGAAATTTGGTAACAGGTAAAATTGTCCAATGCTTTGAAAGATGCTCATATGAGGATGAGCAGATAATCTGAACCAGCCTGTATCTATGTAAAAAATGGAAACAATTCATCATTCTTCCAGCTGGCCACAACAGAACTGTAGAATGGGGTTGTCTACCTTGTGACTTTGTTATGGAGATGAACAGGACCAAGCAAGGCTCTCTCTCGGCATCTTGTTTTCTCCTCAGTCCATCAGTGGTCAAAGTCTGTTCATAGAACACTTATTCTGTTCTTTCAAGTGCCTAGTAAAGTAAATCTCACTGATACTCTGACAAGTTGAGAGCAGTATGATAAAACAGGACTCTGGTCACAGCTCCCTGTAATTGTTTTTAAACAAGTCCTGAACACTCATATACACATGTATTTACAGAGAAGATTAATAATGATTGTAATCAGGAGTTCTGGAAGCTTCTTCCTTCTGTCCTGTGATGCTCTCCGGTTCTTAATTCCTGGCTTCTTTGAGCTGTGAATCCCCCACCCCAGTCCCCAGGTAGCATTTGGGCCTGTGTGCATAGGGCAATCACTGGTCCCAGGACTCAGGCCTGCCTAGGGCCAGACAACAGACATAAATTTATAGTTCTGTGGATAAACAGGGATTTGTCCATGTGCACTATCTAAGAAAAATCTTTTGAAAACTCTCTACCACTTCTATTTTTCATTTTCTGATCCCTCACAGCGTGAACTAGTAACTAACTGCTAGCTCTATGCAGTTCTACAGCTTTGGTCTCCGAAAACCCCTGGTGCTGAGGTACTGCTCCAGACAAGCTGCTCTGACATAATAAAGCAGTCACCCTGCCATCGGACGCGATTTATTTCTGAGTTCAAGAATGCCACCTGCAAAATGCGCTTGCGGGGTCAGGCTGAACATGGGGTAGGGGATTGTTTTCTGAAAGACAACCTCATCAAGAAAAACACTGGGGATGTGATTCCACATCCTGCCATAGCTGTGGCCTGCCACAGCAGACAGCTTTTGCTATCAGGACACCCGGCCAAACACAAATCATCCGCTGCCACAATGAGCTCCTTGGGACAATTTAGGAGTGTTTGGAAGAGAATGGCTCTTTGAGCTGGAATGCAGCCCAGGTCCATTTCAAAACCAAGTCAAAATGACAAAGAGTGAATTTCCTGGGCCACTCACCCCAAAGTGTAGGAACGTTAGGTTGGCAGCTGTATGTTTATCTAGTTACTCAAGGCTTTTCAGCAGACAGTCACAGCTGGCATGTAAGCACCTCAGGTCCAGGCTTGTCAGTGTCAGAGAGTACAGGGAAAACCAAATGCTAGGCACATACTGATCAGCTTAAATTATCTTAATATATTCAGCTGTAAAGATCTTTCTCTTATAACTAGAAAAAATATAGATGATAAGAAATGTTTAACTGAACATTAAATGCTATTTTAGCAAAAATTTTTTCCTGAATGAAACCCCAAATATACTTGCCTGCTGGCCCTCAGGAGTGTCTCTGCTTTTCAAGTGGGAGTTCATGGGAGTGGTTTCAAATAGTGCCTGATATTTTTCATGTAAACCCAACCTAAATAAAGCTTCTAAATGTTACTTGCTTTTAGCTGACTTTAAAAACCAGTGAATTTGAGGCCACGTGGCTGAGAAAGACATCATTTCTTCCCTACTGGCTTTGGCGTAGGTGACATCACCCTGACAATGGTGGCACACTTCGCTTTGCAGGGACTCCAAGGCTGCTCTTGCAGGAGTCTGCAGCTCTTCATGTGAGCATGCTCAGGTGCGGACGAGTGCCGCTGACATCTCAGGCTCAGAGCTTCCCTCTCCCCAGATCACTGCACCTGCTGACCGTGCATCCTGTGGCGTCTACAAGATTCGCACACACATGTGAAGACAGTGGTGTCCTTACACTCGGGTGTGCTCCTCTCCTCCTCTGCCTCTTCTTGAGACGATACCTTCCTCTGAGCCTTGTTTGTCTACACCGCTGCTACCAGGCCTGGCCTCACACTCTGGATCCTGTTGTCTGCTTTACAAATGCTGGGATTGTGGCAGTGCTCCAGGGCAGGCCCCTCTGCTCCTCTACCCCACAAGTGCCCCAAAAGCAAGGTTTCTACGCTCCTCAGAGCAGGTGTGAGGACTGGGTTTCCAGTGTCCTCACAGCTGGCCACCTGTGAACACACCTTCCCCTGTGATGCTTGTGGTCTCAGTGACTGGCAAAGCTGCTCAGTCAGCCAGCTCCTGTCACGTTCTTGTCACATTTGGAAGCTCTGGGACCACAACATACACACTAGGCAGCTGCCTGAGTTCAGGACTCTGAGCTGAGGACTTGCCTCACCGTTTACCCTTAGCTTTCTAGAAAACTGCTTCAAGTGTTCTGTTCTTTGTACCCTCCCAAGTCCTCAAGTCCTAGGCTTTACTATTCAACCACTGAGCACATGTTGAAGGGATCAACATTTAGCTGTAAACTGACAATCAATTGTCAATCATCACCTAAACAAAACAGAATTTATCTACTTTTACCTCATGTCCAGGCACTACAGATGCCTCTAGGTACAGAGACTTTCTGAAGCCACAGACTCAGAGGCAACTCTTCCTTTAGGCCCAGAGGCCTCCAGAATCTCAGACAAGCCCCCAAATCACTGCCATGCTTGTTACCTCTTAAAACTTGGAGGCTGAGGCAGATGGCTCACACATTTGAGGTTAGCCTGGGCTCCACAGACAGTTCTGTGTCACTGTATACCAAACAGAGACACCATCTCAATAAACAAATGACAACAGAACCAGTGTCCGGCACATAACAAGTACTTAGTGACAGCTTTTTTCAAGGAAATACTCGAGTGCACTTATTTTTAAAGTAACTACGAGTAATAGTCTCACATAGTTGCTTTTCCAACTTAAAATTGACTTAGGTCAGCGGGGGGCATAGCTAAACTGTAGAGTTATGTGTTGGAGGTGCTTCTTTCTCTCCTTTTGGAAGTGTCTTTCCCCACAGTGTCACCATCTTGCTGTCATTTATCTCATCTTTTTAGTTCTCATAGTCAGCTCCCCCACCCCGTGTATATGGTCTTTGCTTTAAATGCACATTTCTGGCAGGCCAGGAATATGAATCGGTAAATAAGCGATGTGGATTCTTGTTTGACAAACCTGTTGTATTATGGGGTACATATCTCTTAAAAGGGGTACAAGATATAACAGTGTATCAGAAGAAATGGATGCACATACAGAAATAGATATACGCACAGAAATATAGGAATCGATGTTCATTTCATTACAAATAAAACAACAAAGAAAATAAGATATCCAACTAGTACACTATGCTGTAACAGTAAAATCTGTAGTCTGCTCATTGATTTTTATCATCACACAAGTAATGGCATCATGGCAAGAGGCTGCAGAAATAGCCCCTGTGTAGACAAAGATGGCACAAGTTAAACAGAAAGAATGTTGTAAGAAACTGGTACTTAAGGGAACACGTGGCTTGCACATGGTTAATCTACCGGAAAATGCGCTGCAAAAATTTTCAGAGCTAGTATCAGGAAGGAGCTCACAAGAATGAACTGCAGTGGGAATAACGGTAGACACTAGCATTATAACATTCCGAAACAAGTGCTTCTGGGTAGAAGGAAAACCAAACACCTCTGTGTAATGAAGCTCCCTAAGGAAGTTCTCATCAAGGCCTGTGCCTGCGAAAAGCCAGGTGACATTTCATTCAGAGTTGTGTTCCCAGGATTTAATTTAACAGAGCTGATAGGCACAGAGTGAGCTGGGTAAATACTTGGCCAAAGACATGGCTGAACAAGTACACAACACAAAAGTTCTGCCCACAGTCCTTTGTGGGCAGCACATTTTCAAGCCTGTCTGTCCTTCAGCCTCTCTGGAAACGTCATCACTAGAGTCAACTCACCCGTTGATGAAGCTTTTAGAGCCCTAGCTGGAAGAGCCAGCCTTGTATCTCGTCACAGCTATGATAGGCCATCTCAAAGCACTTGTAAGATATTAATCAAGAGGGTTGGGTACACTAGCAAGAAGGAAGTATCAGACACTATCTCAGAGTTGCATGGCTAGGGCCTTTATCTGTCTTGTCTGTCTTCCTGGGCTGTCACAGAGCTGAATACATTATGCATATGCAATTATACATAAATAAACCGTGACTGAATAGAAATGTAGGCCTTTCAAATGCGACTCTGCTTTGCAAGGAAGCCGGTTCTTACTGTGTGAGGAAGCAGAGCACGGTCCTTTAGTGAGGGCTTCCTAAGAGCTCAGGTGTCGCACTCATCCGGACCCCTGGCCGGCGGGTCTGTTACTGCTCACTTGTCCCCTCCAATCTAACACTTGCAGCAGCTGCACGGCCATGTGCAGGGTCAGCACTCAAGTCCTCACATATAGCCCTTGGAGGGCTGAGTGCTTTGGGCCGATGGAAAGGGCTCACTTTCTCTGGCCCTTCTTCGTTAGTAGAACCCCATTTTTTTCTACAGTAGAATCCCATTTTCCCAAGGCAGGCTACAACATCTAGACTCCTCCCCACACATGCCAGTAATAAAATTTAGACACTATTCTAACTTCCTTACCGTTCTGTGCTAGCACTGGCCATGGACAAACTCTCTGACCCACCTTGTCAACCAGTAATGTCAGATATAAAAAAATCTATTGCTAGCAAGAGCCTTGCCCTCTCAAGAAAAGGACATGTTTTATAGAAAAGCTAAGAAAACATTGAACAGAAAGGCCCTTCTGGGTTTTCCTCTCTCCTTTTTAAAAACTATGTCATGCCATTTTTCCAAGCTTATTTCTACATGGTTATCTTTTCTTCACAGACCCTGAATTTCAGAGCAGATTGTGCCCATGGGTGTTTAGAGCGACAGTTTCATGTTTGGTACTCACAGTCACCTTAGACAATAGAATTACTACAGACAATGAGAGTAACAGGTATACTCTATAATTAGGTCACGTTCGTTCTATGACAAATTCACTGTGCATAAACTTGTAGATTCCAACAGAACATGGCAGATGCTTTGCCACCTAAGATTAAAAAAATGGCAGACAAAGCAACGAATGCAGACATGAACAAACAAGATATTGTAATAATTCAAAATGTGCTCCTAAGACTAGAACTAAATCTTCATGGGTGATAGCTATATGTATGATATTCCCTTATCTAAAATGCTTCAGATTGAAACACTTGGGATTATTTTTAGAGGGAAGGAATTTTGAAATACTTACATATATGTAACTCAGTATATATCTTAGTGATGGGTCCAACCAAATCCAAACAGGAAATTCATTTATATTTCACATGCACAACACATCCATAGCTGAAGATAATTTTATAAGCTACTCTGAAATAATTCTGAGCATGACCCAAAGTCTCATGGTATCCAACTTTCCACTTCATACAATTTTCAACAAGAAGAGTTTCAGATTTGGGGTTTTAAAATAAAAAAATAATCAATGTAGGTTATACCTTGAAATTTAGCTTCAAAAGCACTGTTTTTCAAGTCCGAATAATGACTGTGAGGTGAGAACAGATGAATGATGAGCTGTGCATGCTTGTGGACGTTCCAGCCTGGGTTCACACCGGACCTTAGCGTCCACTCAGTTGACTTCTTCATGCTCCTCTTAGGAGTGATTTTACGCCTCTCTTTACTTATTCATACAGTCTTTCAAAGTATTAGTCAAGTGCCTTGGCAGTGAGAGTACAGTCATGATAAAGTCAGACAAAATTTCCTATCCATGAAATGAAAATGTCTAGACATGGAGACAGGTAAGAAGCAAGCCTGAGACAGTGGGAGGCAGACTGGCAAGGCGGGCAAAGAGCGTGTAATTTCAGTCCGTGTCAGGGACTTTTTTTTACCTGAATTTCACCTGCCCAACCCTGCAGTACATTAGTGAGCCTGCCACTCACACACAAGCACGCCACCAAGTTTGTCACTACAGCTCTAGCTTCACATCATGTGACCAAAATCAGAGTACCCCATAAGATGGTATTTTCTCTAAAAATATTTTTTGGGTAAAAATTTTCAGCTGAAACTTGCTAGTGCTTTGATACCTGCAATGCAGAATGCTGGTCAGTGTGCAGCCCTAACGTTAACTGCCTCTTTGGAGTAGGCAGTGAGTGGGGTTCGCCGGCCCTGCAAGCGTAGACAGTTCTAGCCATGGCCTCCCTCCACAGTCACGGTCTAGTCCTTATGCTGCCAGCATCCAGCATTCTCCCAGGAGTCTGCCATAGTCAGGGCTGAAGGCATGCCATCCCAGCATGGTTTCCAATCCGCATGGTGTCTTTATGCTTCTGTGCGGCACTGCCTGGCAGAGACACTGGGAGAAATGGAGGGGACAGTTGATAAAGGTTGTCTCTTTCCCTCCCTGAGTCCTAACAGCATCTAATGTCAAAAGGTAATTCATTCCCAGCCAGACATCTTTAACAGCAGTGGCCGAGTTCCACCTGGATCCGGTTTTCCTTCTGTGGCCATGGACACTGTGGGAGATGTGGCTCTCTTTTAAAAGGACACATTTTCATTCCACTTTCCTGAAAACTATCCAAGACGTAGTTTTTTTGATGGCGTTAACTTTTATTTCTGGGTTAGCCAGAAGGTGGGCCTAAGCAAAGCACACCTTGTGCATTTTCTAATTACTTCTAAAAAGGCAAACACCCTGAAACAATAAGCTGGCTAATTTAAAAGGCAAAGCTAACTAAAATGAAGGGCAATTTTCTATGTATTTAAATGGCTTTAAAAGTGCAAATCTTAGCCTTGGAATCAGCTAGTCCCCAGATCTTAAGAGAAAAAGCAATCCTGCCTTGCTTCATAAAAGCAGTTCATCTCCTTCTGCGCACGGTCTTCATCAAACAGTGTTTTTCACTTGTTGATTTGAATCTATGCCGTGAGAATGCGTGGGATAATGTGTGGTATAAAAACCAGGAAATTAGGCTCACAGTGGGGAGCCTGCGAACGACGCCGTTCTAATCTTATCCTTCTAAGCACTGGCAGAAAACATATTAATTGTGGTTTAATTTATGCAACAGATATTTCATTTTAATTATGCTTAATTTTTGTCAAGCTATAAAAATGTCAATAGTTCTGACAGTGTTTTCTTACAAGTTTTTTCAAATGAAAGAATTAAAATCAAGCACTGTTTCTGAGATCATGAAAGATTTCTAATTACTGCTTGTGTTTTTGAAAAATTGCCAATCTAGTAACCCCCAAATAACATCTGGAAGCATGTGAACTTGAAGCTTTATTACTCAATATTTGTAATTCTTAATAATATACATGTATCATTAATATAATGGAATTCCCACCACAAAGTTTTTGTTCATAATTATAGGATGTATCAATAACTGTCATTAATGGTGAAAGTTCTCTATAGAAATGCTTTTGATAGTTTCTCTCAGGAAAGCTAAGATGAGAATAAGTGAACTGATTGCTCCTGAGACAGGGCACTGAGGATTTACCATCAGCAGAGAGGAAAGCAACACATCAAACCACACACGCTGAGTGGCGTTCATCGTATTTAGCAAATGTTTGTTATGCCTTTAGCAGGTACTGAGCCACCCAAACATTTTCTTATACAGAAAATGCCACTTCCTCTAGGAAAGGCTCTCTTGCAAAATAAATTAAATTTCCCTGCACTGAAAACTACTGTGAATCTTTACACTGTTCTCATGCCCCTTTATGCTACTTGTTTTACGTCACAGCAGTTCCCCCTGAATGCTGACCTCACCTACCAGATGGACAGGTCCCTGGGTTAGATCCAAGCCTTCATCATTGGCTGCTTTCAAATATACATGTACAGAAAGCCTATGGGATAAAAGTCCATGAGGTGCTACATTTTTAGAATGGACACTATCATTTCAAAGGCCTTTCTGCAAAAACGTGAAACCCGTGTATTTACATCATTCTTAGGAAGACAATTCTGACACAGCAGAGCAGTGAATTTTTCATCCTGTTCCATCCTCTCAGAAATGTCTGCTCTCAGGTACGAAGAATTAAGCAACATCTGATAAATTATATCTGTCTGGAAACAGAGGTAGTAGGAACCTCAAGTTATTACTGATGGTGAGCGAAGCTAGGGTATGGCACAAACTTGATAGTGATGAAGAGACGCTTGTGCAGGACTTCAGCTAAGAACTCACCCCACCCTTCCCCTCTAAGCCTAGACGCTTGAGGCACCGGAGACCTCTAGACAGGTTGGAAGGCAGAAGCAGGGAACAGGGTTCGCTGAAAGCTACGTGAGGCACACTTCACCCACGTTCCCTAGCTCCGCCTCTGTGCTCTCCTCAGAACTAGTCCCTCTTTCTCTGTCCTAGCTTCAAGGAGGGGCTGGTTCTAGGAGACAGAGCACAGAAAACTGGGGAGTCCCAGATACCAGCAGGCTAGGGTAAGGCCCATATGATAGTACCCCTTATTTTGAGTTGTTCAGCACTTTGTTATCTACAGTTACCTATGGTCTGAAAACAAATGAAAAATTACAGGACACCTAATAAGCCCTAAATAAATTTGTCATGAATGGCTAAAATGTTTCTATGTTAGCATGTCTAGTTGTTAATCTCTTGACTGTGCCTGATTTTCTAATGTGTATATCTGTGCCTGTACATGTATGGGCACCACATCTGTGCAGGTACCTATGAAGATCAGAGGAGGCATCTGATCCCACAGACCTGGAGTTACAGGCAGTTGTGAGCTACCATTTAAGTGTTGGGAACTAGAGAACTGGGTTCTCTATAGGAGAAGCAAGAGCTTTTAACTACTGAGACCCTGGTTGCCCCTGATTTTTGAGTTAAGCTTTATGAAAAACAATTCCCTAAATATACCACTTTGAACTTCAAATTCAGGGCACCTGGGGCACAGCAAACTCTGGGATTGGATAGGAAATATTTACCTCAAGTTCACTTATTGGATACTCAAAGACAGACTGCCAGAGAACAGTAAAATTTCACCTGGTCCTCTTACTGGGATTGTATGAAGTCAAGAAAAATTAAAGGCATATCACAGGGGAAGAGAGTGAAGATCAAACACCGTTAACAGGTCTTGTCCCAGTACATTGTCTTTGCAGTCCATTCATATTCCGCAGTCACTCTGTGACTCTGACATTGTCTATAAGCCCAACTCCTCTCCATGCTGTGAAAAGAACATTTAAGCTCAAGCATCTGTCCCTCCGTCGAGCTTCACATTCCGTGAGGCCCTTATGTAACACAGTAATACATCCGTGAACCCCATGTCTTGTCACCTGCTGCTTTTAACACATCTGTGAACCCCATGTCTTGTCACCTGCTGCTTGCCAGTTTTTCAGCAGACTTAGCTACCAGACTTTAAGAGGAATCATTTGACTTCTTCTTCATACCTATGAAGAAACCCATATAATACAGAAGGTTCAGTCCTGTCCAAAGTTTTAAACACCTACCGGGGTCACATGAAACAATATGTCTGGGTCTGAAAAACAAGCCACCCTGCTCCCAGTTAAACACCCCCCACCCCTGCACCCCCACCTCCCACACCAACTATAAAACTATAACTTCCTTGTAGCTACCCAGATACGTATACATATCCTCCTGGCCCCCTTAAATGCACTCAACCTTCACCCCACAGAAAGGCAAGGGTCCCTCATTGTTCCAATGCGGCAGTCTCGGTTTGTCGAGAAAAGTCTATCTGCTTATCTGCCTTATTTTTCTTAATCTGGTGCTGAAACTCAGAACCCCGTTAGGGTCCTCTGGCTAGAAGGTCTGCTCTCCCACCTCGCAGTGTCACTCCTTTGGGGGCACAGACGCCCTCTAAGCTCACTCCATAGGCTAACCTCCCACCACTTCAACCCGACAGCTCTGGTCTTTTGTGGCCTCTGCCTCCGTGAGCAGCGCAGGTCCTGTGGATGGAACTTCGGGCCTTAGGGCCTTACTGGTGCTCTGTGTTATCCCAGCTTGACCTCAATCCTCTGCCCTCCGTCAAGTCCACCCTACCCACCTTCCTCTGACTTCTTCCTCCCAGAGTCTCTGATCTCAAGGCTGAGAGACCTTTTGCTACTTGATTGCTGCAATCCTCTTTGCATCCTAATTCTACAGATGAAGCAGAACAGTCAGGCTAGGACCAAACAATTCCTTATGGCTACAGGGCTATTGCTCAGTAAAGCCTGACTCCATTCGTCATGGCCTGAGGCTATTACCCAACGATGTACTTATGTATTTATCCACTCTACTCTGTGGATAAATAGGGCTAATGTACTAAAGGTTATGTATGTGTTCTTACACTTAATGTTGAGAACCACATCCTACTTCCTGCTTGTACCCTGCCCCCTCAGTACTAGCATGCTCAGAATAAGACCACACAAGACTGCTGAAGAAAAAGAGTAGCCCCAGGGAATGGCCTTCACAGACGGTCACCTCAACAGCGCACACTGCTCTTTACAGGCAGGCACCCCCACAGTGCACATTGCTCTTTACAGACAGGCACACCCATAGTAAAACTTTCACTAGTAATCCCTACTCTCAGAGATGGTGATCTCAGCTCTGGTTTGCACTTTATTACTAAGTAAGTAAATAAAGGAAAAATAAGTATATGGGTCTTTTAATCTATAATTAAAATTATAGATAAGAAAAAATTAAAAAAAACATTTAGATAAATTTGAGAAAAACAGAAGTATCACTAAAAATTGAAAGCTGATATCCTAAGAGGCAAGAAAAAGAAATTGTTTCTGTTAAATAACTGTAGGCTGCTGTTTATTAAGAAAGTAAAGGAGTCTAAGTGAAGTAATGAAGTAATGAAGGCAGAAAACACAGCTTCACAGAAATACTCAAATTCCATACCCATGAGCCTCTGAAGAAGTTAAGGAATGGCCAATGAGAAGGGGCATGGGTGCACAAGGCACAAATACACTCAGGGTGAGTTAGAGAGCCCTGGGTGTGACCATAATAGCTCTAGGAAAAACAGGTCTGAGCGGACAAACTAACTAGCAAAGATGCTGCTGTAAAACTCTCCCAAGTCAGAACGACAGTCAACGGGCGTGCAGAGCAGAACTGAAACAACCTCCAACCTGAAGCCCCACACCTGTTTTCTGCAAGATGAAATTCTCAGACACCACAACTGTCTTGTCAGGCCCTAAGATGACACGGGTATAGGACAATAGACATAAAAAAAAAATGATGCAAATAGGAGAAAGGAAAATTCTAACTCCAGACAGAAGAAGCCGGGAAACAAAGAGTAGAGTGCTTTCTTAAAGTAAAAGCAAACAGTGCGTCCATATCTGGAAAACCATGTCTCAATACCTATTCAGTCAAGACATGTGACTCCATTTTAGGACACCTAAAGGCAGCGGTTTATGAGACATGGAATCTTATTTCCCACATGGAAATCCTGAGTCAGGTGATAACATCAAGTTAGGTGGAAGACAAAGCTATGCAGCACCCTGGGAACCAGGAGGACAGGGCCAGCCACCTGAGGAAGAGGGCCAGGCTGTGTCATGTCACAATGTTGGCCTCTGCCTGGATTAAAGTAAAAGGAATCATCAATCCTGTACCAAAATATTCCCTGGCCTTAGAATCACGTTTCATTTCTCTTTGATCACTTTTCATCAAACCACAATTTTGTTAGCAACTAGTGCACTTTAAAACAGTCATTTATACAAAATAATTACATTTATTCTAAAAGTTTAAAAATATGGTCTTGTATATTTTATTTTTTAAACTAAAATTGTATCTTCTTCCTGAGCCTGGTAGTAACATTTTTTTTTTATAAATAGACAGAGATATTATAACATATTAGGATATAGATAAGATACTCAACATAAATGAATGCATTATTTTATAATGCCAACTCTCTCTTCATGCTTTGAGGAAATTATATGCACATTTACTGGTTTATATACAATATTTAATGTCTATATTTGGAACCAAATTACTAAAAATCTATTTTTTGGACTAGTGTCCTTTTCTCCAGCTAAATCAAATTAAGAGAACAATGGTGCTCTCCTCAGAAGCTATTTCATTCTTGGATGCCCTTGAACTTTACTGGGTTTGAACTAAAAGCACATGTAGGTAAAACACCTTGGTAATAAACATGAAGGATGTTTACTTGCTATTGCCTGTCAAACACAACCTATTGAACAACAAATAAATATAACCCCTCATTTATTTAGACTTCATAAATGAAAGACTATCAAATATAAAAAACATTGACATCTGAGGTACTTGAGAATTTAATACAAATATTTAGTGATTAATACATTTCTTTATTATTTCTGAACGATATTGCATTTAAATATAGAGCATATATAAAAATGGAATAATTTAGATGATTGTTGCCCTTTAAAATTCTGTTTGGCATAGTCACACAACACAGGAGATACAATTGAATTCAACTGTGCATGTATTATCTTGACAAAGACAAATACACACATATACTTACTTTATACTTTTGTTATCAGAAATTCCAGGTGTGGTGATGCACACCTCTAAACACAGCACTTTACAGTGGACACAGAAGGACTGTGAATTCAAGGTCAGCCTGGGTCACATACCGAGACTATCTAAAGAATCTCCAAAGGAAAAGGAAAAGAAGAATTTACTGGAGACAGATTTGAAACCTGTCTTCCCATGGCTACCTCCATGCCTGTTTTCAGTCAGGCTCAGCCTGGCCTGGGACTGCTGTGTGACTTTGCTCCTAAGTCCTGGTCTTACTGGCCTGCACCCTTGCTTGGCTAACACCTCCTCTTACACTGTGACTGTACAGCCAACTCATTAATCCAGCATATTCTCAATGAACAAACTGTGCAAGCTGTTGCTTAGGAACACTTGTGAGACACTGGCTTGATAAGGAGGTGACTGCTCTTATGTCACTGGGTCAACCATTTTATATAGCCAATCTATGTTCATAAAGACATGCAATATAAGAACAAGACATCAAATACAAAAGCCAGTGTAGTGTTGTGTCTGGATGGGAACAAGTAGAAATGGTTTGCAGTGGTCCTAGCAGGTCTCAGAGCCATTAGGACTATGAAGGCTAATATGAATTATTCATGACTTCAGAGTGCTACAAACAAGTCAAAATCTTCAGAAGCTTTTCATTTTATAATGAAAAGAAAAAGCATAAGAATTATTTTGTTGACTTCTCATTGAAAAGTCACATGAAGACTATTAAGGGCTGGTGGTATGGCTCAGTTGGTAAAGACACTTACCACATGAGCCCAATGACCTGAGTTTGACCCTAGAACTCATGGAAAGGGGGAAGAAAACAACCAACTCTATAGAACTGTCCTTTGACCTTTACGTGCATGCCATGACACACACGCCATGCCTCCATATTCAGTAATTGAAAAGTAAATACATATTTAAGGCTATTATGGGCATTATATTAAATTGCTAGACAAATGTGAGTTTAGGTTTCTTTTATGGAAACATTATTTAGCAATGCAATTTATGATGCTAATGGCTAGTGCTTGATATAACTCTATCGTTGACTGTGTTTAACTAACATAGATTGTGATACACCTGTCAACAATATCTAGTGGTATTTACACTAACCTCTTAGTTTACAAGGGAGTGACTATCAATGGCAAAGTGTTTTAACTATATTCTCTGTTCTCAAACTATCTAGCTACATTCTATGCAAATTTTCAAAACTGCTGATGTGATTGTGATTATGTGTGTGTTACCTCACCGTTCCATGAATTCTTGGCCATCACAGGTTCTCAGTAATGAGCTGAGAGCAGGAAGAACTGCCTGTTCCAGGTGATCCTCTGTTGGAGCCACACAAGCCCTCATTCACCTCTGATGAGCATAGAGAACAGCTGTGTGAGGATGCTGGGTCAGGGGTTACAAGCTGGCCCCACTACTATCTATGTGTCCACGAATGAAGCCAAACAACTCAGCAGAGAACTATCTGAGAGGAGGGTTCAGAGCTCAGGCAGGGTGACCCGGAAGTCACTGAAGCTTTCCAAAAAACCGACAGTGGTAGCCCTCAGCTCTGCAGATCTCACTTTACTTTTTTTTCTCACTTTACTTTTGACCCAACACCAGCACTAAGGATGGATTTCTCTCTGGGTTATTTATTTAAGACAATTTCCTCTCCCTTCAGGAATGTTCAGATGAAGGAGTAGATAGTGGCATTATTGAGTTGCAGAAGCCAAGCAGCAGCTTGAGCTGGGCACAGAGCACTTTATGCAGGGCATCCTGGCCATGCCACACAGGGGTCTGAGCAGTGGTTCCCCCTGCTCATCAAGTATCAGCAGTGGGAAGCTAGGGAACAGGGCTGTCCTCCAACTTAAGCCTGGAAAGACAACTTGATTAGTAAAGCCTAAATGCCCAAATCCATTGGCCTTCCATGTAGGCAAGCAATGTATGTAGTGTTCTTCAAAATGAGAGGGGGTCAGAAGAAAACAATTTCATAAGCCCGTGAAGAAAACAGCATGTTCAGGCCTGGATGAGGCCCAGGGAGCTCAAAGTCACCCTGCCCTGCAACCTGCAAACATCTAAACGATGGAGATAATTTGCTAGCTTCAATTCTCTTTTACACTAAAAAAGGACAGGCTAAATGGATAAAACAGGTGAAAAGGAAGGACCAGATACTCATAAAGTAAGGGCAAAGATGAATTACAAAAAAAAAAAGGAAGAAAACTAAGACTCTAATAGAATTAAAATTCACCTTGGAAGTACTTTATATACATGTATGAAAATGTCATAATGAAACTCAATTTCTGTACAATTAATACACACTAATAATAAAAGATGTTAAAAATTCACTTTGGAGGTAACAATTGGCTGTTCAAAATTGAATTAGTGATGAAGGGAAGGTCATACTTTAAAGGAAGTAATTAAAATGTGCACCCTATCCCAATACATAATGAAAGAAGCACTTTTACCTCAGATATCTTTTTTCTGCCACTAGGGCAATAACCTGATGTCTGAGGTTTGTTTCAAATGGATCAGGGCCTGATATTTTATAGACACTGAGGTGTGAGCGTTCTTGCCTGGCATGTAACTGGGCATTAGGGTCTGCTGTCATTGATAGAACATCCAAAACAGGATTAAATGAACAAGAGAGAAGTCCATTTCTCCTTTATCCAAAGGTGCTGGGTCTGTGTGGTACTTCTCCTGGTAAGAAGCCCATATTTTTCTGTCATTGCTGTCTCTTATTCCCTGCACTTGCTGAAAGACTGCTTTCTCACTGAGGATGCCCACCGACCCCTATAGCTAGTCAATCTCTCATCCAAAGAGACTGTGAGAAGAACTGCACTCTATGACCTTACAGTACAGCACCAGGCCCAACAAGTGACCCTTTAGTGCATGTAACAAAGTAACAATATTACAGGCTTATGAAATTGTTTTCTTCTGACCCCCTCTCATTTTGAAGAGCACTACATACATTGCTTGCCTACATGGAAGGCCAATGGATTTGGGCATTTAGGCTTTACTAATCAAGTTGTCTTTCCAGGCTTAAGTTGGAGGACAGCCCTGTTCCCTAGCTTCCCACTGCTGATACTTGATGAGCAGGGGGAACCACTGCTCAGACCCCTGTGTGGCATGGCCAGGATGCCCTGCATAAAGTGCTCTGTGCCCAGCTCAAGCTGCTGCTTGGCTTCTGCAACTCAATAATGCCACTATCTACTCCTTCATCTGAACATTCCTGAAGGGAGAGGAAATTGTCTTAAATAAATAACCCAGAGAGAAATTCATCCTTAGTTACTCCTTTTTTTTTTTTTTTTTTTTTAGCCCAGGACTACTTCTCAGAATTCCTTACTCAACAAGGAACCCTGAAGGCAAGCACCATCTCCCCAGTACATGTCCTGTGATGGGCAGGATAGGCTTGCTGACTGCATCTAATAGAAGTGTTAGATTCCCACACTCAGCATGGCATGTGGTACCTGAGCATGCTGGGCTCTCTGTAACACTGTTGCAGGGTTTAAAGCTCTGGGGATTGGCACTACTTTCCCCAAACTCTTGGTCTCCGCACTCTGAAGGTTAGTCACCGTTTAGCAGACTGCTTTCCACACACATCTGTGGAACTAGGACACAGCATCTTTCTAGTTTGCACAGTTCTTGAAGAGGGAGTTTTGCTGCTAGCTGTCCTCTACCCATCAGACTTATTATACAAAGAGAAAGCCTAGGCAAAATTCGCAGGAGTTAGACACACTTTAACTTACTTTGCCATGGAGTTAGGCCTAGCTTTAAGAGGTAGCTGATAAATGGAGTTTTCATTTCAGGCAAACATGAAACCAGCTCCAAATCAGAGGAGACATAAAAATGAAACAAGGACTGGCAGACTCTAGGGAATGGCCCAAGCCAGCCTCACTTTACATTTTACGATGGTGAGTGCTCTCTGTCACGAACAACTCCACATTTGGCTAAGGCCGAGGATCTGGCTTGCTTCCATGTATGTGGACCTATCTGCATTGCCCCCGTGGCACGCCTGGGTTGGCTACCCAGAGGCTATTTAAGCTGTGGGCTGGCTTTCCCCGGGGTCCGAGGATTGTTCAATGTTCCTGAATAAACTGCATTGAAAATAAAAAATAACATTTTACAGGCGAAAATCCATACCCTTTGGGACCTATTCATGATTAATTTGTATTGCAGTGATAGGATTATATAGGCTGACCCGGTACCCACAAAACCTAAACTATTTACTCCTTTAAGAGAACGGTGACTGACCACTGACACAGATGGGGAAACTGCCTGACAATGAACTCTGCCGTGAATACTCAAGGCCACAGAAATAGCCCGTGATGCCTTGTTAAATCATGCCTCGTGGTATAGCCCATGCACCAAAGAATTATTCATTTTGATATGTTAGGAAGAAATATCAATAGTATTAGTGTTTTAAATATAAAATGAGCTAAAACTATAGATGTAGAATATTTGAACACACTTCTCAAAAATTCAAGAAATTGATCAATAGTGAAGATTTTATGCAGCAGGACAAAATAGGTAGTATTTTTTATGAACTTGAAATATTTACTTAGAACAGAACCTGGCCATCAAGTAACTTCTTTTTTATATTTTTATTCTTTTTATTATTATCATTTCTTACAATTTATTCAATTTGTACCCCAGCTGTGGACCCTTCACTTGTCTCTTCCCAGTCCCACCCTTCCTCCCTCTTCTCCCGCTATGCCCCTCCCGTAGTCCACTGATAGGGGAGGTCCTCCTCCCCTTCTATTTGATGTTAGCCTAACTGGTCTCATCAGGACTGTCTGCATTGTCTTCCTCTGTGGCCTGGCAAGTCTGCACCCCCCAGGGGGAGGTGATCAGAGAGCCTGCTATTGAGTTCATGCCAGAAAAAGCCCCTGATCCCCTTACTAGAGACCCCACATGGACATCTGAGCCAGGGGTTTTAGGTAATCTCCATGCATTGTCCTTGGTTCAGCTATCAGTGTTTGCAGGGCTCCCAGGGCAGGGTTTTTGTTTTGTTTTGTTTTGTTTTCGTTTTTGTTTGTTTGTTTGTTTTTTGATCTGCTGGTCTCCTTTTGGAGCTCCTGTTCCCTCCAGGGCTTTTTATTATTATTATTATTATTATTATTATTAATTACACTTTATTCATTTTTTATCCCCCCATAAGCCCCTCGCTCCTCCCCTCCCAATCCCACCCTTCCTCCCCTTTCTGCATGCATGCTTCTCCCCAAGTCCACTGATAGGGGAGGTCCTCCTCTCCTTCCTTCTGATCTTAGTCTATCAGATCACATCAGGAATGGCTGCATTGTCTTCTTCTGTGGCCTGATAAGGCTGCTCCCCCATTAGGGGGAGGTGATCAAAGAGCAGGCCAATCAGTTTATGTCAGAGGCAGTCCCTCTTCCCATCACTATGTAACCCACTTGGACACTAAACTGCCATGGGCTACATCCAGGGCTTTTTATCTCCCCCTTCTTTCATAAGATTCCCTGCACTCTGCTCACATGGTATATGCTCATTCATAAGTGGATATTAGCTATATAATATAGGATAAACATACTAAAATCTATAAAGAAGCTAAACAACAGGGAAGACCCTAGGGAAGATGCTCAATCCTCATTCAGAAGGACAAACAGGAAAAACGTCAGAAGCAGGAGAAGACAGGGAATGGGACAGGAGCCTTCCACAGACAGCCTCTGATCAAGGTATCAAAGCAGAGGATGAGACTCATAATAAAACAAGTTCTATTAAAAAAAAGTTTGAGAGGATTAAAATCACAAAGTGAATTTTTTGAGTACAGTGGACTTCAGCAAGTAAATTAATGAATATAACTAGGAAATCTTGAAATGCTGTTAGTCAATATAAAAATGATAATGAAAACATTTTAAAATTAAGATGAAAACCTGTGATAGGCTACTAAATTCATTCCTTAAAAGAAGCTTATGGGTTTGTATGCATGTCCCAAGGATTAAAAAGATTGTTATCAAGAACAAAAGCAACAGCAAATTAAATTCAAGATTTCAAAAATATACATAAGAACAAATATTAAAGAAAGATGAAATTGTCATTAACTTAAGAGAAAATCAAGAAAGACAAAAGTTGGCTCCATAAATACTGATGAAACTGAAAAATCCTTAGTAAGAGCAACATGAAAGTACATATTAATCTCCATTAAAGAAAAGATAGTGCAGTATTAATAACTGATAATTAATACAACATTAATACATACATTCCTTCACGATAAGAGAAAATCAGGGGCATCTACTTTTCCAATAAATGTAAAAGTTTAGAAATTCAGAAAGTTCAAGTGAGTGAGTCAAACTATGAAAAAACAACATAATCTGACATAACAGATATGATGTGGACATCTGGATTGTTCTTCACATATTAAAATAACTACCTCAGTAAAGGTCAATCCGCCCTGTAAGAACACCTCACATGCTTGGTAGGCTCTTTAGTGGATTCTTCCAGTTATTTAAGAAGCAAATAATTTATATAAAAAGCAAAATTAAAAAGGAATATGACCTAAATTATTCTGTAAAGTCAGCATAACTTTGCTAACAATATTTTGTCAATCACATTACAAGGAAACAAAACTCAAACACTAATCGTACTGATAAATGCAAGTGTAAACAATATTAAACTAAGTATAGCAGATTGGAGATGATGATGTATGATAAAGGTATGTCATGATCAGTGAAGTTTACTCTGTGAACACATAGCCTTAAAATATCAATAAATGGCTTATGTCCTTTTTAAAGACAAGACAAAAACCTTGAAGCAAGGTTTTGTGAGCTGAATTTCAGGATTAGGCAGCTACTAAACTGAACTCTGAAAAGAAAAATAAATCAAAATACTAATATCTGTGCACACTTCCCACAAATGTATGTTGATATATATGTATATCAACATATGTACATACATATATATATATATTGATATATATGTATGCATATATACACAAGTATAACCTTTGGTCTTAATGCTTCAAAGTGTTTGTCTTGATGGCAACATCTTATAACTCTGATAAGTAGTGACCTGCTCTTCCCTAAAAATAAGCCACTATCTCCACATTAATTTTGCAGAAATCCTTGTGGAATTTAGTCAGCCAACCACCAACCATGATTCTCCCGAACTGTGTCACATACATGTCTGAAAACAGCAGTGTCTGTGGCTGTGCTTTATTGCTATCCTGGGAGGGCTGAAATGCCGCATAGGGTTTATTTCGGAGGGCTTTTTATTAGCCTTCTACCACTTGATCAGTGGATATCTCTAATAGTAATTTTTTTTTATAAACTGGAGTTTGCAAGTCCTGCCTTGAGAATGTAATATTTCAAGAAACAGTCTAAGCTTAGGGAAAAAACCAATTACAGAGACAGCATTAAAATGCCAAGCAGCGGGCAGAAGCGATCCTGGATCAGTTTAAAACAGTGATTGATGAAACTCTAATCCAAGCTGAAGGAACAGTTTCACGACAAGCTGTGACCATTCCCCACACTTCATTAGCTGCCATAATTAGCCTGGTGTTTCAATTTGTTAGAACTGGTGGGGACAATTTTCCTCAGAATGCAAACATCAAAAACCAGGGTCCCTCCGACTTGAGAGGAGGCTGACGAGAGTCTTTCCGAGTCTCTTTTAACTAAGAGATTAATTATTGCTGATGGGAGGTTGTGCTGCGACTGTCACTCTGTCTGTGTGCATTACTCTTAGCAGTAGAAGGAGGACATGGCTGGCACCGCACTGCTCAATCAAGCAGTCGCACAGCAGGCCACAGAGTCGCCTTTAATATCCAGAGTATTTTTGATTGATTTTTCTTCCTGTTTGCTGTGTCCATGAGTCACGTCTATTTATTTATGTTAGAATTTCTAAACAGCCTTTCACATGTGGGGAGGTTTGGTTAATGTGCTTCATTTTAAGTTGCAGGGAAAGTGGAGAGACGTCACACCTCTCCATGACTGTATGCACACATACTTCAGGTATGTTTAGGTTTAAAACCATAGTATGTACACTTCAAGGAAGAAAGGGATAATTCCACCCCACACAATTACTGAATTATAACCTTTTCCTTGAATGTTCACTCTGACTTTTCTATTTAAAGGGGATGGTGGGAAGCAAATCCCTCAGCTTCCTTATGACAGAGGTGTTTTTCTAGTCTTTGGGCCAAAGGAAAGCCGATCTCATATCAATAGCACACAGTCGACAGTATCATGAGAATTACACCAAAGCTTTCATTGTCGATACTCCTGAACTTATAGTAGTTTTTTTTTCCCGTTAAGAATGTTTCCATGAGAGGATGTCCACTCTGTGTTTTTAGAGCTCTCTTTCAGTTGGCCTTCAAGTGACCAGGAGTGAGGGGTCCCACGAGATGCAGAAGCAGCAGGTGTAATTGGAGATCTGCTGGCAAAGCAGTGCTGTACAGTGCTGGGGTTTGCAGGGAAAAGAGTGATGTCATAGGACACGCTAGCCGGAGTTTCCAGAGGAGTCTTCTCCACTTCTGCTAAAACCTTCCCACTTTAAGTGATGTGGGTAAGCACAGCCTTTGTAGCATTTTCCAGGGACACGATGTCTGCCAAAAAGGTCAGTTTACTTTTCTAATGGTCACATTAAAAATTCGAGAAGAAACAGAGGAAATGAACTCTGTGTTAACAACGTATCTTAAGATGTTGAAAGCACTGTCACGTGACATGAGTAGAATTCTTAATGACAGTTATAGGTTTTAAACCAAGTCTTCAGGATCTACCATGCATTTTATACTTATACGATGTCACAAATCAGAGAGACCATGTTTAAAGTGCTCGCTAACTACGCAGCTAAAAATCAAACAGCAGAGTCTGAGAATGTGGACTCTTCCCGACCTCAAGGAGCAGTTGTTTGCTATTTGCTGAGAAAATTCCAGAGTTCTGTGGACCTACATATGCTTTACAAAATGGACAATGAGGAGCAAATTTGCCTCCATGTTTACAAACACATACCAGAGAAACACATATACTTCAAGGCCTCAAACCATTCTGAAAATAGAAGACAGGAAATCAACAGGCTAAAGAAGAACTGCAGATGGTGGAGGACCCTGCAAGCCACTGAGGCGGAATACAACACACACTTGACCCGCAGGGTGGCACCGAATCCTACGACACAAATGGGGCTAGGGTGGGTTAAAACAAGAGCATTTCCTAGCTGGGATATAGCTAGCATGCACTGGTATAGTTGTTGCAGTTACTAGCAAAAGGAAATGATTTCCTGATGTCCCAGTAAATAGCTGCTGACTCAAGCCTTGGGCCCAAACCCCCATGATCTGGCCACAGCAAAGCCACTAAAGAATTACAGTCTACCCTAGTGGGGATAGTTTAATAAATATTCTCAAAACTGATTTTACATTTGTACATCATATTCAAAATTGTTGAATCATTCATTTTACTTTTGCTACACAGAGAGAAAAAGAATCTTAAAACCCAAATTATAAAATAGGAATAACTCCTTGAACTGTAATGATTTTACCATTAAAAATATATGTATTATATAAAAATACACACATCTGGGGTACGGTTGTCCTCTGCGGAAATATTTCACAGAGGTGATTCTTATCACAAACACACATAAAATGACTTGATTTGATAAGCCTGAAACTGTTTGCACGCCCCCTCCCGGAGACCTTTGTTTGGATGCAACTATAATACAAGCAGAAGAAGCCATGCAGAAATAGAAGGAAATTGGGAGGCAGAAATTTCATTGTTGACATTACCATGTCACACAGAGACCAGAGCAGAAAGCCTCATTCTCACCCCTTCCCAGCAACGGGCCACAGAGCACCACAGGAGGGTAGGAAACATTTTCCTTCAGCATGTTCTAGGACACACCTGAAAATCACTGACTCGTGGACAGAACTCCATTCCTCCTGACATCACACTGGAGGAACCAGATTGGAGCTCTCCTAGAAGTGCTCTAGGCTGGTTTCCTCCCTGTCCACAGAATGAGGAAGAGCTCTCTTGTCAAGCATGACTAAAATCACAAGGGATGTCTTGAAATTTCATGGCCAAGAGGCGTCTCAACAGTGTTTCGGGATACACCTGCTTGTGCTGTTTGGTCATAAAAGCTGCCCATTTCATCTAGATGGTTTATTTGCACATTAGCATGAATTCCTGTCCCTTCTTTATGGTACCCAGCTTCCAAAACCTTCTAAGAGGAATTTTGTGAGATAGTAAAAAGTAGAATCTGAAGTCTTAGATAAAGATTTAACTTTAATTTAAGGCTCAAAATAAGTCAGAAGAAACAGAAAAACATGGTCAGAGCAATGTCAGTAGTTCAAGTCATGCATGTTGGTAAACACCTGCCTGAAAACCAGGACTCAGGAGGCTGAGGCAGGAAGATCTTATGTACAATCCCAGCCTGGGACTACACAGAGATATCTTGACCTAAGACAGAGTACATTCATGAGTTGAACTGCTTACATATACTATTCTTCTTATTTACTTTACCTGGAGAATAGAATCAATCAGGAGAGAACTGTATCTGAATGGCCAGTGCCAGAGGAAGTATGTCAGTAAGCTTACACTATTTTTGTTAAGGTAAAAAATCCATGAGCATGATACGAAAGTTGATGCCTACTGAAACAACTTCCATGTTCCTAAAATGGTGTACAGATTCCCAGCTTTCAGCTGTCACAGACCACACTGACAGCACGAACACCAACGTGCCCAGCCACGGAAAGGACACGAGACAACTACACAATAAAGGAAATGACACCATCTCCAAATAGGGCTCCCTTGTCCCTCCCAAAGCAAGCCACTGGAGCTCTGACCCCACAGGCGCCGTATGCCTACCTGGATGCTTATCTGGGGTACCACCCCCCACTTCTAAAGAAGAAAATCTGAAATAAAATTCAGGTGAAAGACAAGCGCACTGCTCCATCTAATCTCCCGACCTCTTATCCATCTGGAACAGCAGCACTATTTCAGGGAAATTTGATCTCCTACGATTTCTTTACAAAATGTGGATTTATTTTCATCTTGCAAAAAAGCAAACACTTTGAGAGTCATGATGGTAAAACAAACAAACAAACAAACGAACATATTTGGCACATGACAGAAATTTCTTCTAAATTTAAAAGTCAACAAAATATAAAGTTTGGGTTCATCTCTATTTTATTTTATTATTATTTTATTTTATTTTCTGCAGAGGAAGTCAACCTCAGTCAGATTCTCTGAAAGTCAAATGTCCAAAGTGGTGTTGGGTTGGCAACTTGATGTTTTCACATTTTTCTTAAGAAAACAGCAGTGGAGTAAATTAAAATGAGGACAGATTGCTATTCTATACTTACTCCAAGTTCTCACTTCAATAAGTGCAAGAAAGGAGGTTAGCAAACAGGTTTCTTAAAAAACAACAACAAAAAAAAAAAAAGCAAGAGGGAGAGAGACTGCTTTGACTCATACAGGTGAACTGATGAGACATTATGGACAGACAAGTCTTGACTACAAAGACTGAAGCCCAGAGACATACATATTTGTAAGGGTTCTCTAAGGAACAGAACTTATAGAATGAATATATTATATTATATTTTATGTATATTATATATTATATTATAATATAATATTAATTAAAATGGATTAACAGACTGTGATCCATTTAGTCCAACAATGGCTGCCTATAAACAGAAAGCCCAAGAATCCAGTAGTTGCTCAGTTTACAAGGCTGGATGCCTCGGCTGACCTTTAGTATATGCCAGGATCCCAAAGAAGTAGGCTTTAACGTTAGTGAGAACAAGAGAAATCAGACAAAGAGTGAAATCTTTCTTCTTATACAGGGTACCACAGGAAGATGTGGCCCAGATTAAAGGTAAATCCAGATTATAGGCTGGACCTCAAAAGAGCTGCATTAAAAATGGGTCTTCCCACTTGGAATGATTTAATTAAATAAAAGTCCCTCACAGGCTTGTAGCCAACGTCTTTGGTTTCAGTTGATTTCAGGTGTAGCCAAGTTGACAACTAAGAATAATGACCACAGGATGCAACAAGTGTCATGTAGTACGTGCCTTGTATCACTCTTATGAACTCTCCTCTCATACAGTAAATAACTATATGGTAGAGTGTCGTTCTTAAATGGAAATTTGACTCGAGAAGTTTTTCCAGCTATTTCCTTGTGGTTCCTTTCCTGTATGAATCTATGTTTGTTTTAGTTCTGGAGAACACTGCAAGATAAATGGGGCAAAGAAGATGAACTCTGAGTATATAGAGCAGATACTCTTCAGATAGTGTGTTCTGGAGGTGACTAAGTTTTGTCTATAACATTTAACATGTGAAAACAACCATACTGTCACTCCCTATAAGAACATAATACATAGTACTAAGTATGAAAATATTTTAAAGTATTAAAATATTTTGGTATATTAAAGTATATTGGGAAGACAGGTCACATTTGAAAGCGTCTTTGCTCTGAAACAGAAGACTTTGTTGAGGCAGTGTGTGGAATACCCTTTGTAGACACAGCTTTCTTGAAAGTGAGATTTATTTTGTGCTAGATGACATTAAACACCAGACCCCGGAGCTGCCACTAATGGCTGAAATGCTGCTAACCCAGAGCTTCATACAGCGTGGCAGCTATGCTCTGCAGGGGTTTTCTTCCTGGAATATCAAACGCTTCAAAAGTGAACCTGAGAATTTCCCGATTTGAGCAACTCAGGCAGCTTCAGGTGCTCCTTAACTGTCAGCAGTACGTCCATGATGAGCACAGAGAATTTTATCAGTGATATTTTAGGATAAAAAGACTACACACATTAGGAGTAAACATATCAAACCTTATGCAGGCTGTCTGCTATCTTTTTGCTATACTGTTAGAAATTCCACCACCTTTTAGGTTTAGCAGCTGACACAAACATTTCTCTTATAAACTTTGTATATATTGGACACAGAGACTTCGGACTTTCTTGATCATGCCATTAGAACTTGCAGATGAGATTGCTTCCATCCTTGGGCATTATTTATGTCTATTAGATGTCAGAGCTGAGATGACAGATGATTTCTGAATTCCTTTAGCAAAACAACATGTACTACCTCAAAACCCCCACAGGGATCAGTGTACAAAAGCCTCAGGTTCACACTGCTTTAAGTTTCAAATTTCATTTCTTTTTTAAAATCTTACTTTTAAGAAAACACTCTTACAAGTTATTGTTCATAGGCTTTATCAATACAAATACCTTTCTCCAGAGGATAAGGTCAATTAGAACAGATGTGGTTTTCTGAAAGAACTACAATCGTGATGGATAGGGAGATGGAGAGATGGCTCAGTGGTTAGAGCATTTGTTGCTCCTGCAGAGGACCCAGGTTCCATTTCTAGCACCCACAGAGCAACTCACAACCACCTGTAACTCTAGTGTCGGGTTCCAACGTCCTCTAGCCTCTGTGAACACCAGGTCCACAGTGGTACACATACATACATGCAGACAAAACACCAATACGTATGAAACAAGAACCAACACATCTTTAAGATGTGAGGGAAAATTACAGGGCACATGTTCACTGTTCATCACACATGGAACAGCACTTGTCACCTTCACGTATGGCTTTAGGTTGGTAAGCTACAGAGAAACTGGGAGAGGCACCCCTTCACTCTTCTAACAGCAAATAAATTCTCCCCAAAACAACAGGAAGATGTGTAAAAATAATTGAAATACTAACTGAATCCAGTGGATTTTTTTAACCATAAGAAAACCTGTTATTTCATGCCAGGCTGTTGTTTCAGAAGCAGTTAAACTAGCTAGGAAAGACTATGTCTGAGGAATACTGAGAGGCTTCTCTTCTGACTGCTTTTGAGACAACCTTGGTAAGCAGTCCTGGCCCTCCTGGAACTCACTATAGGAATAATATTGGCCCCAGATCCTCTTATCTCTACTCCATGAGTGCTAGGGCACAGGCATGCAACTCCACACAAGGTGAGGAGAGGCCTTCTGAAGGAAGAGGTGAAGGAAACTCCTAGCATGTGGTATGAAGAGGATTGAGTGGGCTGGAGGAATTTAGGAGAGAGGTTCCAGGGAGGTTCTGTATTGGCTATGCCTAAGGAAACACAAAGAGAACAAGAGGAGAGGAGCCCTTTCTCTGATAGCTTCTAGTTAAGGTACAATGCAGAAGGGAAGGCAAGCAAGACAAAGCACATAGACAGTGGTGGCGCTTCGCTGGCCAGCAGCATCACAAGCACCATCACATTTTCTCTTTAGAATGCACTTACTCTTCAGAGCCTGAGATTACCATCAAGGGACCACATTTTCCAATTGATGCATCGCAAAAGATGATGAGTTTTATTTAATATCTCAGTTACCATGAGGTAATCCTTTGCAAATAGCTCGCAGAGTAAATTTAATAAGAACGTGATGTCAACAACTGTTTCTTTATCATCAACATCATAAGATTCAAAAAGACAAAATTAAAATGTAAATAAAAATTTAAAACACAGAAAATTGGTTAAGTTTTATATATATACACACACATATATATGGTATAATTTATTCATGGCCAAATGTTTTCCATTTTAAAAACAAAATAAGGGTATTTTATGTCGTTCTTCTTCATGGCTATGGGTCTCTTTTTCAAGCCTCATCAAAATCATTTTCTATGTACAGTAGTTTCTCTTTTTCTTCTCACTCCACTCAGACTTCTGTCTGAGTTACTCTCCACACTGTGATTAAATCAGTTGGCGCTAAGAGACTAGTGACCTGCAGTTTGCTAAATCTGTGGGGCTTGTTCAGCATGCATCCGCTGTGACTCCATGGCACCATCTGACATGGCTCATCACTCCTTCCTCTTACCGCATTCTCTCTCCTTGACTTTTTTGATAACACTGTTCTCTTCCCTCACTAACTATCTCCTGTAAGTGGCTTCTTACTCCAAGATGCCACAAAAACTGTCATTCCTTAAAATAGCTATCTTCTCTCTCTTCTTATCCTTTATTAGTATTCTAGTCTATGTTTTTTATAAACAATTTACTCAGTTTTGCAACTCTAGTTAAGACTGTTCTTTCAAGAAATGGACTTTGGTATTCAGCCATCTTTCTGACATCTCATACTCAAACATGCCCAAGACTGAACTGAGGATCTCTTCTCTGTGGCTGTCTTCAAACTGTGGTCTTCCTTATCTTCCAGAATACTATTGCCATTAACCCAGGTTCCTTTTGTGGAAAATGATAGGAAATTAGGAAACTTCCCTTTCTCTAGCTCTATCACAGTCAATTCATTTTCAATTTTAGCATAACAATTGCTTCTATTCTTAGTATGTCTGGATTAATTCCCATCTCCCCAAGTCTGCTTGCCACCATTAAATCCTACCTGGACTACTTGTATTTTCTTTCTTTCTTTTTTTTTTCCTTTCCTTTCCCTTCCTTTCCTTTCCCTTTCTCTCTCTCTATTTCCTTTTTTTTTGAGATAGGGTTTTTCTGTGCAGCCCTCTTTGTTCTGGAATTTGCTGTGTAAATTAGGCTAGCCTGGAACTCAGACACCTGCCTGCCCCTGCCTCCTGATTACTGGGATTAAAGGTGTCTGCCACCACTAGCCATTTCTAACTGGATTCTTTCCCTTTCATTTTGTCTTCTCTAAAAATAATTATCTACATTGAACCCAATGATCCTTTGAAAATATAAATCTCATCTTTTCAATGTTGCTTAAAAACCATTCAAATCTGCCAGTATAAAAACCAGAGTTCATCAGTAGGTTTAGCAACAAGGTACCTGAATATTCATGTGTGTGTGTTGGTATACTTAAGTATATGGGTACATGTATGTGCTTGTGGAGGTAAAAAATATACATTGGGTACTTTCCTCAATCTCTCTCTCTCTCTCTCTCTCTCGTCTCTTACTGAACCTGCGGCTTCCATGTTAAGCTATATTGACTATGCAGCAAGCCACTGTTCCTCTAGTCTCTGCCTCCCCAACAGTAGGATTAGGGGTACATACCATTGCACCTCACTTCTATGTAGGTACTGGGGAAATCAGGTCCTCATGGTTGCATGGCAAGGACTTTATCAATGAGCTGTCTCTCCAGCACCTAATGCACACACATTTACACACTCATCCCCAGCCCCGGGGCCTCTTTTGAATTCCTTGAAACATAAAGGCATACGCTCCTGAGACTGAAAGCAATCCCAGAGCTCTTCAAAGGCTTAGAGGTCTTCTTGTCTGTTAGCTAATAATGTGCCACACACACACACACACACACAAAGAGATCTTGTTTTGCTAACATTTCTTCATATTTTGGCAGAAGCACCATTTCCCACGGCTCGCCTCCATTTTCCCCACCAACCATGTTTCCATGTTTCCTTGCTATAGTGTTTTGCAGATCTATGGCTTTTTTATTAGAGTATTTTGAGCAGTGAATAATGTCCATTATTCCTTGTAAACTACAAGGAAAGCAGAGGCTCTGTTTGCTTTTGCTGAAGGTTATATCCTTGATGCCTAGTCAAGTCTGAGCCATACAAGGTACTTAATAAAGATTTGTTGAGTCACTGAGGAAGCCTGCCATTAACATAACAGGATTTTTTAGCCAGTTCAAAAGAAAAAAATAAAAATTCCAATCCTAATCTAAAGCTAAATGCAATGTCTCTGTGCATCAACCCCTTCATTCAGATAGTCACGAGGAGCAGAAGGGAAAGTAGACACACCCCTCCTCACATTGGGAGGATTAGAAAGCCCAGTGAATGTGGCCTATAACTAAAGAGTAAATGTTTAGTTCCAGCAGTGTCGGTAAAGTGCCACACTGCTGCAACTGTGGGTGTGTGCAAAGCAGGGGAAAGCCTGCTTACAAAACACCATATAAAACAGGAGTGCCAAGCTCAGGCCTGTGACCCCAGCACTCAGGGAGGCAGAAGCAGGTGGATCTCTGTGAGTTTGAGGCCAGCTTTGTCTACAAAGTGAGCCCAGGACAGACAAGGCTACACAGAGAAACCCTGTCTCGGAAAACAAAAACAAACCAAAAAACAAACAAACAAAAAATAAAGAGGGGGGTGATGCAGACGAAGTTTCTTCCAGAAAGAGAAAGTACACGACTAAGAGTGGGGATGCTAAGTCCAGCCCAGTAACATGACTGTTCAAGGCAGCAGCCAGAAGGGGAGAGGAAAACATTAAGGGCTAGAGGTAGGCCACCATTTGGGTCATAGAGTAAAGAAAAAGAAGGCAGTGGAGAAGTAGGATTCTGTTGAAGCAAAGCCATAGATATACTCACTTTCTTCTTCTCTACCACTTCACTGACAACCTGCTGTGCTGACAAAAATATGCAGACTTGACCTATGACTCCTGTCCATAAAATGCTTAAAAACATGAAAAATAAGTCTTATTAAAGCTCACATTACACTGAAAACATGGAAAGCAGATTTCCAAAGGGAATTAAATTTTCTCAAATAACAATTAGCAGCTATTTTTACACATTATACTTGTAATTACTTGCTTAGAAACAAATGAATGCTAGAAATTAACTAAAAAGAAAACACAGGAAGATGTGTTGTTATTCTGCCCAGAAAGAGAGGGCAAAGATAAGACCACATCAGATATGAATGGTACAATATATATGACCAAAAAGAAATTTATTTCAGTGACAATTTAATAAATCTCATGAAAAGAAAAGCAACAGAACAACTAAAAGGGAAGATAAGATAAAGGTAAATAGAAGGAGTTAGAGAAAACACAGTTAAAGTGGAAGATCCTGGCCGGAGCGATGCCTCAGCTATTAAGAGCATCTGGTGCTCTTGCAGAGGATCAGACTTCAGCTTCCAGACCTCATGTTTGGCAGTTCACAAACATCTATGATTCTAGCCACAGGGAATGTAGCCCCTTTTCTGGCTTCTATAGACTCCTTACCTCTCTGCTCATATATACTGTAAATACACACAAACACATACAAAATAAATAAATAATAAAAATACTTAAGAGGAATAAAAGATAAACAAAGAAAAACTAACATTAAATCTAATTAAAATACTTGACACATAAAATAAGACAACAAAGTATTATTGAAGAAAAATTTCCAGAAATGACAAAAATGTCTAAATCTCTTTATTGAAAAGTACTACAAGGTTTCTAGGAAAATAAACTTAAATGCTAAATTGCCAGCTCTATCCTAGTAATGCTGCCATTCTACTAGATAATGAAAAACATTGGGATCCTCCAGGCCTGTCAGCTCCAGAGAATGGCAACTAAACAAGTAGACTGTGCAGGACACATTAGAAAGACCCCCAGCTTCCTGTGTGGCCACCTGCTAAGTTCCGTGCTCTCAGGCTGGAGAGCAACACGGTTGCAACAGTGCAGCGCTGGCCACGGAGTAAACAGGCCATCCAAGAGACATCATTTCCTCTGCGCACGAGCTTGCATATGGACATGGGTGTCTGTGTCACGTTGTCTTTATTTGTCCCTCTATTGAGGGCAGCTAGTCTCGGTCCATAGCCTATCTATTGTAAACAGCAGTGCAACAAAATACTATACAGGCTGCAAGCATTTCTGCGGTGTGATGATTTAGGTCACTTCTTGAGCAGTAGAGACATCTATGGTCATTCTACAGTTAGGGTGTTCTGTTTTATGTTTTCATTTTTGAAAAATCTTCACGCTGCTTTAGGAGGCTTGTGAAGATGATAAACCTATTCCGGATCTCATCGTGAGAAATTAAAGCAATGCCCACCCTTCTATGGATGTCTATAGACAGAGGGACCATTCCCACTGAAGTTTTTGTTTTGTTTTGTTTTTTGCCTCTTTTCCAACTTTACCACACACCTAAAAAAAAAAAGCAAATTGGAGCCATTAAAGTGTAGAAATTTAAAGTTGGGAGTTCAGAGCAGATACTCCAAGCTTGTAATTGATGAGTTCAACCCTCGTTTCTCTGGCTTAGCAGATCACAGGAAAGATGGGCACGTCGATGGTGGAGGCTTTACAACTTCAAAGGGAATTTTTCAGAATTTGCTGATCGCATTGGACTAAAACCATAGACAGAAAACTTTACAGGTAAAAGGTACAAAACCTCAAAGTGTGAATCAAAGACTCTGTCTGCCCATTACCAGTGCACAGAAGAGAAGCTGGGTGTGTGTTTCCTGCGGGGTGACGAACATTCCACAGGTCTCTGAGACAAGTGCTCAGCATCATCTCTCTAGAACTTAATATTAGGACTAATGTTATTAATAACAGGAGTAATAATATTAGTAATAATAGGATGCAGACTTTTCAATTGGAATACTGGGTTATGTGTTCAACGTGTCTTTTCTAATGGCTCACCATGCTTGTTTGCAAAACTGTACTCCAGTGTGCTAGCTCACTGCACAAACCAAGCATGTTAGAATGAGATGCAAACTTAACATTGGGCTAGTGACCACAAGTTAACACACAGAAACTAAGATTTTCAAAACCCTGGATATATCACTTCACATGTTATTTTTTCATGTTTAAAAAGTCAAATCAGAAACTCTGTTGAAGTCATTTAAATAACTAAATGAAATTAATAAAGAGTGCCACAAACTGATTCAAAAGAAAACAGAGACCAAAAAGTAGAGCAAACACAAACATAAACAAGCCTGTGGGACACACATCCACTGCAGTGTGGGCTAATGTTATCTTTATACAGTGAAAGAGTTGGCTCTGCTGCTCCATTTTCTTAAATGCATCAGAAATGCCTGGATCAATCTATATATGTATGTATGTTTCTATCTATCTATCTATCTATCTATCTATCTATCTATCTATCTATCTATCTATCTATCTATAATATATACATATACACTTGTCCTGAAACTTACTCAGGCTTGGGGAAACTAAACAAGAGTGGCCAGCGTCCAATCTCTGAGCTTGATTTATGGAAAAGAAAGGGGGTAAGGCAAGACTGAGAGGAGGGAAGGAGAGAGGGAAGCAGGGAGCGAGGGTGGCAGAACAAGCAACAGAGAGAGAAACTATATATATTTGGTTATTTAAGGCCAGCTCATGAGCAAAATATTTTCCTTCAATTACACCTAATTATTTTACTGTTTACATTTCCTAATGACATGAAACCATACCAAACAAATAACTGCGAAGGGCTGTTGTTCAGCAAGTGCTTAATCAGTGATCGGCACACACAGAGATCCTGAAATTCTTCAAAGCTGGCCTGTTTGAGGAGAAAGGCGTATTTTATCCCAATCAGTGCGTGCAAGCACAAAGCGTCCCAGCCGAGGCACGTTCGGCCCTGTGCAGCTCGACTGTGACGACCCACACACAGCACTTGCACATCAATTATGAGCCTCATAATCACGGTCGTTAAGCTGAGCGCTCATTATCATCAGGACTCGAGTGACAGCAGATTCCATCTCTGGGTGCAGTGGGCAAGAGCTCGCAGTCCCACCAAGTTTCCGAAGAAGGCGATGTGGCACATTAAACCCGTGATGTGTTCCCATCCTGCTCCATTCCCAAAGCATGGGCAGGGAAGGTCAGCTTTATGTTCTGTGCAATATGCTTAGTTCCCTAAATTAATTCTTTGGAGTGCGGAATATCTCTATGCTTTGTATCATATACAATCATGTTTGGGAACCAAAAGCATGCGCAGATGAAGAGCAAGGAGGTGCGCTGTCATAATTCAGTTGTAATCAGGCAGATGGAGAAAGGAGCTAGCAACACACAGCATCCTCTGTGTCTCTCCTGAATTGTGAAAACCATGGGAAACAGGAAATGACTCCATTAAAGGCAGTTGTCTAAAAGGCACACAGAAACTTATTTCTCATATAAAGGATAGACATGGTCACCTCTACTTCAGCCAATACCAACGTGGATATTTTGACAAGCAGATGATGTTTTGAGTGTTCAGAACTTTTGATTGTCGGAGTCTTAGACCTATCCAAAGATATGACATTAACATCAACTGACTGGGAGTTCCTTAGTTCGCATCCACCCTAAGCACAGCACTATAGAGAATTATAATACTAAGGTATTTACCTTACCTTCAGTCTGATCACTTAAAGCACTGAGTTCATATTGAGTAGCTTAATTTGGTACAGTCACAAGTAGACTGAAGAAATATGGGGAATTTGCATGATATATAAACTGTTTCATTATTTCCACTTTTTAAGCAACACAGTGTAGGGCTGGAGAAACAGCTCAGCAGATAAAGCACTAGTCAGGTAAGTGTGATGATGGAGTGTGGCCATAGGCATGACAACACCTGTAGTCCCAGGCAGACAGAGATGCCCTGGGGAGAGTTAGACAGCTACACAGGCTGGGATCAGCAAGCTCCAGGCTCAGTGAGGCCCAGCTTCAGTAGACAAAGTAGACAGACAGCAAAGGAAAGACACCTAATGTCAGCTTTGGACACCCAAACACATGTAAAACTGCTTCCACATATGCAAGCATGATACATACACAAACACATGCAAAAATACATATATCATAAATATACACACAGAAATTATTTTTCACTAGTGGCACCAGTTTTGTTTTTTGTTTTCAGGAAAAAATACTATTATTTGCCCTCAGTTCATTGAATTTGTAAATTTTTATATAAAGCTCTTTGAAGCAATACTAAACAAAGGAAGTAAGTATCTTAGGTTGCCGTGAATATGAGTAGAGAAAGCACAGAACACATAGTTGTTTGCTTTTGCAGTGCCGGAGAGAGAATCCCAGGCTCCACACGTGCTAAGTAAGAGCCTTGACAGGGAGCCACATCCTTGGCCCTCAGTGCACATTTAAATGGACATAAATACTTCATCCCTGCAGATGACATTTGATATTTCTGTATTTGTCTTACTTGTCTGTATTTTGAACCTAAAAACTCCATTGCATGGCACATACTTGCAATTCCCCCACACAGGAAGCAGATGCAGGAAAATTGCTGCAGGTTTGAGATCAGACTGATCTTACTAGGTAAGTTCCAGGCCATCAAACATATATTATTAAAAGTGAGACATCACTAAAATGTGCAGGATGGCAAACAAACCTATTCTTTAAAACACATTCTTACTCTTGCTACTCAATATCAAGTAAAAATATAAGGTATTTAAGACAACTCCAAGGTTTTACAATTAGTGAAACAACCAATTGTGTAATATATAGATTACGGGTGGCCTCCTAGAAGCATAACTTGGTTAGTTAGTAGACTCATTTGAAGAGCAAAGAAGGAAGATGGGAGGGAGGAAGACAAATAAGTATGGAAATATGCCATCTCCAGGGGTGAAGTATCTATACCCACAAAGCTCTGAAAGGAAGTGCGGCTCTACTTAGGAACCAAAATGCTTCAAAAGACTCTTTGCTACTGTGATGGAGAGGAACATGCTAAAGCCACTCGGGCTTCAAAGGAGGGACTGCTGCCTGGATTCAGCCAAATAGTGTAGTTATGTTGATTAGAAAATGAAATACATATGACATCCATAAACAGCCAAAATATGAAATTAAGTAGCTACATCTCATACTTAGTTTGTGTTCAGGAGGGTTGCATGTTGGTGGAAAATGTTAGTAATATGGTCGGTTATGGGATTTTATAAAATGACATAATAAACCATACCTCAGTCTGCCAGTAAGTCCATAGGGTATACAACTGACCTCACTGTACAGGCCTTACCCCCAGAATTACTATAATTACAGAATTGCTGTTAAAGAGCCTTTAAACAGAATGGCTTAATAGCTAGAGTTTAGAAGGTACCTCATGGATAGATAAGAGAGCTCACCAAGCCTATGAGCTGACTCCATTCCCCTGGAACTCAGAGTAGAGAGATAGAGAACTCGTCCTAAAAGCTATCCTCAGATAACCTGCATGTGTCATGCATCTGCACACCCTTACATACCCCCACACTAATCACAAGTTGGTCTGGTGCTATATATATACAAATGCGAAATTTTGGGTCCCAAGATCAGTAAATCAGTTTTTGTTCTGTAAACCTTGCTCTCCAATTATCTCTGATTGGTTAATAAAGAAGGTTGGACAGCCTATAACTGGGTAGAAGAGAAGTAGGCAGTTGTTCAGTTTGGAGGCTTAGGGTCTCAGGTATGGACCACGAAGTGAGTAAGAGGAGAAAATGAGAGAAAAACGAAGAAAGAAAAAAGATGTAATGAGAGGACATCACCTGATGGAGCAGATCCAGCTCAGATGGGACAAACTGGGCAAGTAACCTGGGGGTGTGTGGCTGGGAGGTAGCCAGACTAGCTTAGATTAGTTTAAATTGTACCTGCCCAGTTACTGTACTTAAATCTTGTTTAAATAAATCAGTTGGCCTCTATCTCAATTATTAGGGAACTAGCTGGGTCATAATAAAGTCCTCAAGAATTATTACATATTAATAAACATTAATAAATATTCAACAACAATATCTTGTGTTGTTTTCAAATTATTTACTCTCTCACCCACAAAAATCCCATATTGACGATATCAATTAAGATGGAATGAGGTGTGAAAACACTTCTTAAATAAAGACATGACATAGCAGAGACAACACAGTTTTCTGAAAAATGGTAAGGAGGACTGTTCAACTTGGATGTAATCAGACCCTCAACACAAGATTGGACTAAAGCTCTGATTAGAGGAGCAAAGACACTGTCAACTTGAAGAAAATGAGAGAGAAAGCACACAGGGCAGAGGGAGGCTATGGGCGTCTTATACTCTACAGGACTGGGCAATTGCTTTTCAAGCAAACGAAAGAATGAATGACCCTGCAAGGTAACTCAGGGACCATCATGGCTGCTGCTTCTCCCTCAGACAGGGCAGAGAGGTTTCCTCCAGTATCAGAAGGATAGGATGACTTCTCCCAAGGCCCAAGGGGCCATGCCATGCCTAGCAGAGAGCCACATGGTAGCACCTTCAAAGTAGAATGTTAGCCCACCTCCATCTCCAAGTCCATGGGACCCATTATTATGTTCTGTACTATGAAGTTGACTTTCTAATTCACATGGTGTAGTATCTATCTTTATGTGCCTGACCTTTGTCATTGGGCACAAAGTCTTCCAGATTTATTCTTGTTATGAGTAACAGGATATCTTTTATGGTACATAATATTGCATGTGTCTGCACTCCTTATGTACTCATCTTTGGTGGTTGTCCTGGCTATTGTGAATGAGGCTGTAGCGAAGTTGGCATCTACTTACATCTTTGACATCCTAATGTCATTCCCTTTGGACTTATGCTTAGAATCCAATTGTTGGGTCACACAGTAGCACAGAGACTATATTGATCTACACTTCCACAAACACAAGGATTCCATTTTCTCACAACTTAGCCAACATTTTCCTTCTGTCTTTTTGGTAATGATAACTCTATCAAGTATGAGATAATCCATGGTGCTTTTATTCACATTTCATTGATAATTTTAGTGATGCTGAGTATCTGTTCATGTACTCACAAGCAAAATGCATATTTTCTTTTGAAAAGCACCTTTTCTAGGCCTTTGTCTACACTAACACACTCCCACCCAAGCACACACAGCCACACATGCACATGAATACACATGTACTCACACCTAGGCACACACATGCCACAGGTACACACAGATGCACACACAGTCACGCACATGCACAGCATGTGCACGCACACATACACAAACACAGCCCTGCTTCTTTTCTTGCCATAGTAGCTGCTTCTACATTGTGGGTGTTGCCTCTCCTTACAATGTATAGTTCCAAACACCTCCCTTCCCCACTGAATGGCTCCCACTCTGTTGACTGTAGCTCCTTTGTGCACAAGCTTTTTAGTTTGATACACTCTCATTTACATACTGAGCTTCTGCTGCCTATGCTTCTAAGGTCATATCCGAAAAAAGCACTACTGAGCTCAAGATCAAAGGTTTTTCTCTGTTTCCTCTACTAGTTTGAGGACTTATGTTAAAATCTTGAATGTGTTTTGAGTTGATTGTTTTGTATGGTGAAAGGTAAGGATCCAACTTCATTTTCCTGCATAAGAATATCCAATTTCTCCAACAGGATCTGCTGAGTAGACTGTCCTTCTGCCATTACATTTTCAAGATCAACTCAGCATGCACAGGGCATGCTGTTACACTGTCTCCTATCGCACCAGTCATGGTGTGTCTCTTAGTGCCTGAACCATGCATGCTGTTTTGCTTACTATGGCAATGCAATATATTTTGAAATTAGCACTGTGACACTTCCCACTTTATTAATTTTGTTCACTTGATTTTCTAGGGTAATTTGTTATGGCAGCAAGAACAAAAACACACCTTATCAGTGTCATCTAAAACCTACATGTTCTGTACATTTTACAGTATGCACAGTACATGCACATATGTGTCAACTGTATGTAGTCCACACTGCGTAAATACCAATCACTTCTCTCCTTTTTCTGCACATATAGGCACATATGCATAGAGACTGAGGGAGCAGAGAAATATCTGGCCTCCATGCTCAACAGTCCATCCTGCTTTTGGACCCCACATTCAAACCCCAGCACTGATCATCTGTCAAAAACAGTGATCCGCATCATCGATTACAGGATATATAGCTATAAAACATACAGTAAGAACAGTAATGCAAAGAGTTAATGCAAATCTCTCAAGGACACAGGTCAGCTGCACTATCTTCACACAAACAGCCTCCCATAAGTTTATGACTATGATGGTCATAACTGTGATGAGAATATTTGCATATGCTATCACCACTATCTGTCTTCAGTCTTTTAAATGTGGTACCATTTCCTAATGCTATCATCAGTGTCTATCTTTAGCCATTTGAAGGAGCACCATTTCTAGATCAGCATGAGCCCACCTTGTCACAGATCCACTTTTTAGGGTCTTGACTGCGAAAGGTCGTCTGTCCATAAGAGCCAGAGTTATACTTGCTTGACGTATGGATCATTGGGATGTACTTCTCGTTTTTATGGTTGGATGTAAATGGCAAAAACCTGAAAGGACAGTTAGGCAATATTCATAATTAGATTTCCATAGACAGCTGATTCAAGGAAAACAAGGGCTTAGAATCACAACACCTGCGCTCCCCTTCAACCTTGGCTGCTGCTGTCAGAAGTCCTGGCTTCTGGGACACTTCCTTTCCTAATGACAGACACGCTCAAACTTTTCTACGGGGACTTTTGGGGGTTTTAAATATACCATAATGCTAAATATCCAATTGACCATATGAAGGTGCCAGAGTTTTCAGAATTTAGATTATAAACAAAATGTAATTTATAATTGTATAAATCTCAAAAAAAAAGACACCAAACCCACGGCAAAACACACACTACACCAGCACAGGAAGTTCTTGTTGAAGCGGGTTTCTTCAGCTCTCATATGGCACCCAAGCGAAGGCACGCCTGCTCAGGTGTGAGCGACAGGTTCGAGCTAGCGCACCCTACAAAACATTATTATTATTCCGTTACTGCACTCAGCTTTCCCTCGCTCCTGTGCTTGCTTACCTGCACACTTGGCTTCCAAGTCTTGACTTCCATACGGGGCTGCTGTGAGCAACAAGCAACCTCATGTGAATGAAGCATTTAGCATGGTGTGAAGAGGACACGAGGTCAGTAAACATGGGGAGCAGGCTCTTGGGAAGCGCCTGGCTGCATTCAGCAGCACACTGATATGTGTGATTAGTTTCGGTATTAGCAGCTCTACGTGAAAGAGTAACCTTCATCCTCCCCAGCACTGCCACTGTTATGCTTTTGGTGTAACCTGATGGCTTGCTCTGCTGGTACTGCCAAATCCTCAACGAATTCACCGAATAAGAGTTTGGGAACAAAACTGTTTCAACCATCCATGAGAAAGAGGACAGAAGACAAGAACACAGCTGGACACAGCGAGGGGGTTCTCAGCAGGTGGGAGAGGACTGGAAACTTGTAACTGACAGAAAAAGTTTGAGAAAAAATGTATGCTAATTCAAGTGTCAGAAGAGGGTGATGCCCAAGAAAGCTAAAGCAACCTGCCCCGCAGAACTCTGGGAAAAGTCAGGAACTGAAGCTGAGGTCACTGCAGAAAGTGAGGTTGGGGAATAAAGCTGAAGAGGGTGGATCAAAGGTCATGTAAGAAGGGGCCCCTGGCCTTTGTCTCTCCACTATGCACCCATGTATTTATAAGAGAGAAACCCAGACACTCTGACATGAAGACTCCATCCTTCCACTCCCCAGAACTGACACAATGCAATGTGCATCAAAGTGAGGGAGGCACCAGATGGAATGGAACCATTTTATTCCACACTCCGCTCAACTAGTTCTTCCTCTGCTCATCTGTAAACGACCTGTCAACTGGACCTAAGCAAAATCAGGGCAACTTCTCAAATACTTAGCAAACTTCCAGAGAAGTGTGCTCAAGGCCCAGCCATGGAAAAGACTTTAATTAAGAGGTTATAATGTGGTGCAATGGAGTCTCTTTATCAAAAAGCCAATCACACTCAATTCCTGGCCAGTTGTGTTTCATAACTGGAAAAAAAAAAACAAGGAAAAACAAAAACCTCAGAGGAAACAAGTGTCACCAGTATACTGACCAAGAGAAAACTCATTAGTTTTTAATAAACAAAACTCAAGGAGATATGCTGCCCAGGAAATGAGAACTGGGTGCCTTTTCCAAGTAAAAGGAATATTTAGAAAAATTTGAAAAATATACAGCAAATTGAAATAACCCACTGAAATATTTTAAAATTTAGAGTTTGAAAAAGTAAAATTAAGGTTCAGCAAATGTTAAGCCATTACCATGTATCAATATTTTCACACAATGCATTTACTTAAAACTATATATTTTAAAATCTAAATCTAAATTAAAAAATTATTTATTACTGTGTTCATATATCTGCTTAAATAATAATGGAAAAGTCTTACTTTGTTCATTTTCACTTTATTTTAAATTTTTGCCAATGAACTGCTTTATATTTTCCAATAATATTTAACATTTTAAAAACTCAAATAGAAAACTTTGAAGTTTACAAAGTTAATTATGGAGTCATGAAGCATTTATGCAGGGGACACAGCTTTCATGAAGACAAACTGTGGTCTTTCCAATGCTAATTTGTACATGCGATGGACATCACAGACATGTAGAATTAATGTGGCCCCAGTGTCCCTGAGTACTCATAGATGGTGTTATGAGTGGCTGCGTTTTAGTTTTTGTCTCTCCTTGAATGGCATCTCAATACATTTTTCTTTTGTGTCTGTGCAAAATTTGATTATGTGAAAAATGAAGGTATGGATAAGGCCCATGAATTAATCCTACTTTCATTCAGACACAGTGATTCATTGAAGGTACATATATGTGTGCTCTTAAGAAAGTGTAGATATGTGTATAAACTGTATATTCAAAAATATCTAGAAGCAGGAAGCAGTAGTTAAAAATGACTTCAGAAAAAATGATCTATTGTAATGGACACTGAATGTTAATATGCTTAATATAATTTTCCACACAATACCAACAAATTACTCTTCTTTTTCCTTTACAACCCTGTTTAACTTTCCCTCTTTTCATATAATCTTATTACTGTCTTTCATAATTCTAGGTTTTCCACCAACCCATTCATTTTTATTGACGGATAATTCAAATAATGAAGCTCAATCTCCTATTTATTCACGCCTCAAATCTTCAGCTCTGCTTGGACTTTGTACACTGCATTCCATCTGTCCACTCTTTTCTGAACCCTACCTGCCCTTTGATCTTCTACTCCCATCCTGCCTCTGGGCATGTTCCTCCTATTGAAATGACTCACTGTTCATCCTCAGAGCCCAGTTTAACTCTTGCCTCTCCTAGACAGCAGAATCCACTGATTCCAACCAGTCTTGTTTCTCCATCGCCTGAATGTTTGTTCATTTAGCTGACACAAAAGAGATATTTCTATACAATTATCTCTTTGAAAGATACAGATATAGGGCTGGAAGATACAGGATACTTGAATGGAATTATCCTTACAGGAGGGGGGCAGGAATTTGGTGGAGTGCACACAAATAAAATGTGATGTTTGTGGATATAAGCACAAGAGGCAACAAATGAATAGAGTAAGGCTACATTTGTTTATGAATGTATGTTGGTGTTCTTTACTCAAGGGAGCTAGGGACTGGTGGCAGGTTAGGGCTTTTACCTTAAGAAAAGATGAACACAGTAAGGGAGCTGGTGATAGTTATTTGTGTGTGCCTGTGTGTGTGTATGTCTATGTATGTTGTTCTGCCAATAGCTTAAATTAGCCAGATCTGTGGCTTAGACTCAACTGGAAATATTTTCCCAATACCGTATGCCTATGAGCTGAACTCCCTGTGGAGTAAACCCCAAGGCAACATACATTTTGGTTTCCCTGATAAAGAACCAGCTCCCCAACACTAAAGCAAATTCCAGAAACCTGTATTTAATCTTCTATGTATATTTTGTCCTAGGAGGAGAAGGGCATATTTTCATCACCATGGTTTTAGCCACCAATTCTACACTAATGATCTCTATATCTCTCCCAGCAGAAACAGGTCTTTCTTTAATAAAAGAGCAGCCTTTTCCAGTGCACACAGTGATGCTCAGCAGTCCACAGTAGAAACTCGAATTACAAGCAGTGCTGCTGCCTATCAATCAACTGCCTATCTTATGAACCCATCTTTGCTTTCCATTTTTAAGGCCATCACCATTTAGTCAGCCATCTAAGTCAGAAGCCATCAAGTCTTTCAATGGCTTTTGCTCTCCTCAGTCAGGAATCCTTGCTCATGGCCATCTTATAAGGCATGTATCTGCCTCAAGTGATACAGGCTTCTCCAATCTATCCTTGATTCAAGTGCTGATGGGATGTGTCCCCTGACTTAATACGTCTGAGTTCTCGGGGTATCATCTCAGTGGGCCAGTTTGATAATTCAAGTTAAGCAAAACAAATCATTTTCCACAATTATGACTGGAAAACCATTAATTGAGTCTTCTGTAGTCATTCACAAGGTACCTCAGAGAGCAAAGTGAGGCACTGAGCTGTGTGCTTCAGGCACTGAAATGGTTTTATTCATGCCATCTCCTATGCTCCTGTCCTCACTTTACCTGGGTAACAGCCCTCAGGTCTCTTCTAGTCTTTCGTACATTTTTGAACTCTAAATGGAAATGCACTAAGCATTATGTGGGAATATATGAGGGCTATGAGAGAACAAACATTTGGGTGTTAAGATGTTCCAACACAAGGATATATGTGAATATGACACAGAAAAACTCTATAGGTATCAAGGCACAGAAAATTCAGTCAGTTAACTTTTCCTTTGTCCATTAGGCACTCTGTTAAAAGAGTTGGTACACTTACGACAAGGCCTGACAAAAGGAATAAAACACCTCCCAGTGTTTCATCTAATTCCATAGACTACATGTAATATTCTCAAGTATATTGCTAAATAAGATATAAAGGACTAAATTACACAGTCCTACAAAAGTCAAACTTCTTTATATTTTGAGGGCTTTAAAGATAGAACAGAACTCTAGTGTTTTGTGGTCATGTAGTGAAGACCATTTTGTTTCTCCAAAGAGCCTGGTCAACAAGAGAGCGTACCGCTTACCACATGCTAGTGGAATAAAGGTTTTTTCTTATAGACCGATTATAGAGCATCTTAATTACAAAAGCTTATTATCTATATCCCCAGTGCCATTAGAAAATTAAGCTATAGAAAGGAAGGCAGCACTTTGTGAATTTCAGCTAGAAAAGAACTGGAAGAGGCCTAGGAATCGTTAGGAACAGAGTAATCAGGCTCGGGTGTGCCCTGCAGCACCCACGGCTAATGCAACTGCACAGAAACTGCTTTCCTCTCCCTGCATCTTTGGAGTAGTCTGTGCATTTTGTATTTTAACTTTATTATTTTTTTCTAGTTTTATCTTTTTATTTATTTCCACTTTTAAAATTTTATTTATTTTTATTTATTCACTTTGTATCCCAGCTGTAGCTCCCTCCCTCGAGCCCTCCCAATCCTGCCCTCCCTCCTTTTTATCCTCCCCTGCCCCTCCCCCAGTCCAGTGATAGTGGAGGTCCTCCTCCCCTTCCATCCTACCCTAGCCTATCAGGTCTCATCAGGACAGTCTTTCATAGTCTTCCTCTGTGGCCTGGTAAGGCTGCCCACCATGAGGGGGAGGTGATCAGAGTCAGCCACTGAGTTCATGTAAGAGACAGTCCCTGCTCTCCTTACTAGGAAAACCACTTGGAGACTGAGCTGCCATAGGCTACATCTGTGCAGGGGTTCTAGGTTATCTCCATGAATGGTACTTGGTTGGAGTATCAGTCTCAGAAAAGACCCCTAGGCTCAGATGTTTTGGTTCTGTTGCTTTCCTTGTGGAACTCCTGTCCCCTCCAGGTCTTTCTATTTCCCTCTTCTTTCATAAGATCCCCTGCACTCTGCCCAAAGTTTGGCTATAGAGTCTCAGCATCTGCTTTAATATCCTGCTGAGTAGAGTCTTTCAGAGGCCCTCTGTAGTAGGCTCCTGTCCTGTTTCTTGTTTTCTCCCTCTTCCGATGTCTATCCCATTTGCCTTTCTGAATGAGGATTGAGCATCTTACTCAGGATCTTCCTTCTTGATTAGCTTCTTTAAGTGTACAGATTTTAGTATGTTTATCCTACATTATACGTCTAATATCCACTTATAAGTGAGTAAATATCATGTGTGTCTTTCTGCTTCTGGGATACCTCATTCAGGATTATCTTTTCTAGTTCCCACCATTGGCCTGCAAATTTCATGATTTCATTGTTATTAATTGCTGAGTAGTATTCCATGGTGTAAATGTACCACACTTTCTGTATCTATTCCTCTGTTGAGGGGCATCTGGGTTGTTTCCAGGTTCTGTCTATTATGAATAAAGCTGTTATGAACATGGTTGAGCAAATTCACTTGTTGTGTACTCTAGCATATTTTGGATATATGCCTAGGAGTGGTATAGCTGGATCTTGAGGTAGCACTATTCCTAATTGTCTGAGAGAGTGCCAGATTGATTTCCAGAGTGGTTTACATTCTCACCAGCAATGGAGGAGGGTTCCCCCTTTATCCACATCCTCACCAGCATGTGTTGTCACTTGAGTTTTTGATCTTTGCCATTCTGATGGGTGTAAGGTGAAATCTCAGGATCGTGTTCATTTACATTTCCCTGATGGCTAAGGATGTTGAGCATTTCATTAAGTGTTTCTCTGCCATGCAATATTCCTCTGTTGAGAATTGTCTGTTAAGCTCCGTACCCCATTTTTTAAGTTAGATTACTTGATTTGCTGCTGTTTAACTTCTTGAGTTCTTTATATATTCTGGATATTATCCCTCTTTATATATTCTGGATATTATCCCACTTGGACTTTATTTTGTGAAGGATGATAAGTATGAATATATTTGCATTTTTCTATATGTAGCTATCCAGTTATACCAGCACCATTTGTTGAAGATGCTATCTTTTTTACATTGTATGATTTTTGGCTTCTTTATAAAAAATCAAGTGTCCATAAGGGTGTGGGTTTATTTCTAGATCTTCTGTTTGATTCCATTGATCCACACATTCTGTTTCTATGCCAGTACCATGCAGTTTTTACTACTGTTGTTCTATATTACAGCTTGAGATGATGGATGGAGATACCTCCAGATCTTTTATTGTAGGCAATTGTTTTAGTGATTCTGGGTTTCTTGTTATCTCATATGAAGTTGAGAATTTTTCTTTCAAGGTCTGGGAAGAATTGTGTTTGCGATTTGATGGGAATTCCATTGAATCTGTAGATTGCTTTTGGTAAGATGGCCATTTTTACTATGTTAATCCTGCCAAGCCATGAACATGGGAGATCTTTCCATCTTCTGATATCTTCTTCTATTTTTTTCTTCAGAGACTTGAAGTTTTTTTCATACAAGTCTTTGACTTGCTTGGTTAGAGTTACACCAAGGTACTTTATATCTTTTATTGTGAAGGGTGTTGTTTCCCTTATTTCTTTCTCAGCCCATTTGTTTTTGTATACAAGAGGGCTATTGCTTTTTTGAGTTAATTTTGCACCCAGAAACTTTGCTGAAGGTGTTTATCAGCTATAGGTGTTCCCTGGTAGAATTTTCGGGGTAACTCATGTGTACTATCATATCATCTGCAAACAGTGATACTTTGACTTCTTCCTTTCCAATTTGAATCCCCTTGATCTCCTTTAATTGTCTTATTGCTCCAGCAAGGACTTCAAGAACTACGATGAAGAGATATAGGGAGAGTGGGCAGCCTTTCCTTGTCCCTGATTTCAGTGAGATTAATTTAAGTTTCTCTCCATGTAGTTTGATGTTAGCTATAGACTTGCTGTATATTCTCTTTACTATGTTTAGGTAAGTGCCTTGTATCCCTGATCTCTCCAGGACTTTAAACATAAATGAATGTTGGATTTTTATCAAATGCTTTTTCAGCACCTAAGGAGACTATCATGTGTTTTTTTTTTCTTTCAGTTTATTTATATGGTGGATTACATTGATGGATTTCCATATATTGAACCACTCCTGCATACCTGGAATGAAGCCTACTTGGTCATAGTGGATAATATCTTTTTTATGTTCTTGGATTCATTTTGCATGTATTTTGTTTAGTATTTTTGCATCAGCTTGGCCTGAAATTCTTCCTTTGTTGGGTCTTTGCGAGGTTTACATTAAGGTGGCTGTTGCTTCATAGAATGAGTTTGGTAATGTTCCTTCTGTTTCTATTTTGTGGAATAGTTTGAAGAGTATTGGAGTATTGGTGTTAACTCTTCTTTGAAGGTCTGGTAGAATTCTGTGCTGACACCATCTGGCCGTGGGGGCTTTTTTTTTTTTTTTTGGATGATATACCTTTGATGACAGCTTCTATTTCCTTAGGGGATATTGGACTATTCAATTTATTTACCTGGTCTTGATTCAGCTTTGGTAAGTGAAATCTATCAAGAAAATTGTCCATTTCATTTACATTTTCAAATTTTGTGGTATACAGGCTTTTGAAGTAAGACTTAATGATTGTTTGGATTTCCTCAGTGTCTGATGTTATGTCCTCCTTTTCACTTCTGATTTTAACTTAAAAGGGCTCTGCTGAGTAATAAATGCTGAACACTGTGCTAGTAGTTAAAATAAGTGAGTTACAAATACAAGTTGAATTGTAAAGGAAACAAAAAATATATGATAATGCCTGTTATCATAATATACAATAACAGTTCAGAAACATGGAAATTATAAATGTCCACGGTATTCTTTTGTTAATCAGCAATGGATTGTTCCCTTGCTTTTTAGTATTCTTTAATGATAAACACAGATCTTATCCATATGTAGCATATTTTAATGTCTTTTAAAAGGCTGCTGCTAGTTTAATCTAGTTTTTAACCTTTTCATATAACATTTTGCCTAAATAGTGCCTATGAGAAGATGCAGACCTTTAGAAACACTAGAAAAGGTCTAGAAGTATTTCAGCATTGACTAGCAGTCCCATGAAAGCCAAGTTCATTACTGCTTTCTACTCATCATAGCTAGAGCAATTGGAAGCAGCATAGATGACCATCAACTGATAAATGGATAATGAAAATGTGGTACATTCATACAATGCAAAGTTTTTAGTTAAGAAAAATAAAATTAAAATGAAATTTGCACCTACACAGAATTCTAAGTGAGGTACTCCAGACTTCTCCCAGTAAACGTTGTATATTTTCTCTTACATGTGGGAAGTTTTCTACATGTTGTGCTATAATCTGAATAACTATAGAGGTTAGGTACCTAGTAAGAACAGTAAAGAGAGGAGGAGGATCTGCCAAGGAAGAAATGTAATATATGGGGGAGATACAAAGAACAAATTAGAATAGGAAGATTAAATAGGGAGATGGATGGAAGGACAGGAGGGACAACTAATGCTAAAGGTCACTTGAAAAAAACATATTGAAACCTACTACTATTGAAGCCCTCTAAAATGTATACATAAATGAAAGAAATATAAATTGAGTCACCTAATAATAGGGGAGAGAATGCCCCAACTATGTATCTTATGCTACCAAGTAAAACCTTCAGTGCCAGGAATGGGTTATATCTTGTTGTCCGCCAAGTGGGCTCCATGGAAACCAGCGAACATCAGAAGCTATTGTCAGGGTTATTGTTGCTCTACACAACCTGATAGTAAGGCCCTATTGTAAAAGACAACACTCATGTCATCAAACACACAGACATGGAGATGGTACACAACTAAAAACTATTGATTAGCAATCAGGGTCCTGGAAGGTAATCTGCACAGTACCAGGGGAGAAATGTAATCATCACTATCACTCAGCTGCAAATCCTATGACTTACAACAGCGACCTGTCTTCAAGAAATATTGGTGTGATAGTGGCATAGGCATTACAGGAACAACAAATCACTTTTAAAATTGTATATAAGGCCTACTCCATGAGCTGAAACCCATACCTAACACTGCTAAAGTATCCAAGAACATATGACTAAACAGGAAACGGGTCTAGGAAAAATATACGACTGTTATTTTGTTAAATGAACATAGCAATAAAACAATTCCAAATTGCATTCTGCTATGCTCACAGGTTAGCCTCACTGAACTGTAACTGTTGGAAATTAACAGAGACCAACAGCTGGACAATTTAAGGAAGTTGAGAGACTTTGGAGCACGCAATCCTAAGTGGAATGTCATCATCAAAACCCTTCCCTGAAGGCTCAGGAAGCTATGCAGAAGAGGTGGAGAGGTTTAAAGATCAGGTGTGGTGGATCACTCCAAGGAAACGGTGTCTTCTAGACTTACCAGGACGACACATAGATGAGCGCATACAGGCTCTGGCAACACTGATAAAACCTTCACAGGTTCAAGCCAGTGGGGTCCCAGAAGAGGTAGAAGTGGACACAGGATCCCACCCCTAACCAAGAAGCTTTCTGCAACTGATAGACCCTGACAAAGGAAGAATTAGTTTTCTCCAATGGTGTCTCACTGGGTATATGCATTACACTGTAGAGTAGATCTCATGCCCAGAGTAGTAGGACAACACCAAATGAGCTAAAGTATATCTTTGTGAACTTTTTGTATCATTTTGGCATTGTTTGACATTTTTTTGTTTTATGTTGTTTGTTTATTTCATACATGCACATGGCCACCTTTTCAGAGTGCTGATGATCTGAACTCTGGTCCTCGGCTTACATAGCAAATATTATTACCCACTAAGCAATCTTTTCCAGCCCCAATAATTAATGGTTGTTTTTATTTAGATGCTTCTAAATTACTAGCTCTCATTAATACAATTTAAGGTAACACTCCTATACTTCAGACAGACCAAGAAATAGAGGCATGGAGTGGTGAAATTACTTTCCTAAGAGTATTAAGAGCATCCTGCTGATGTGGGCAAGTCATATGCTCTTATGATTCCCCTCGATATGCTGATCTAGGGGAATCATAAGAGCATACAGCTGAAGTGAAGGCAAGATTTGAACTCATGCCATTCTGATTCCTCCTAATAAAATGCACTGCCAGCTTGATGACAACATGAAAACAAAAGGTGCTCTCATCAAAACCACACATGAAGTGCTCCCTCTGTGGCCCTTGGATCCTGACTGACACATAGATGGTCACTGAACAAGCCGTAGCCTGGTAACAAACATCCTTTCATTGACTTCTCATGGTAATTTGTAAATGTAGGAAGAGGGTCCCCCACATTTAAAAATACATCTCTCTGGTACTTTCATCATGAAATTATCATAAGCAGAGACGTAGAGCTGACATTTCTACACACGACAAAATTGGGGTTATCCACCACACACAATGCAAGTGTTTCAGAAAAAGCTACAAAGCATCTGTATTTCAAGCCATGAAAGCACTTGCTTAGACAGGCTGCTAAAAGCTTAAATGGTCTGAACTTCTCAATGATTTCTTCAGCAGTTCTGACTCACCCTGTTTCTGAGAGGCTTGTTAATCTCAGAATCCTCCTCAGTGTCCTAAGGCTTCAGCAGGTATAAAGATCACAGGGACACACATTACTTACAAGTGTTCTGTAGGGAGTCTCCAAGCATCTCCTTTTGGGGATAACACTGATGTTTGATCTTTCAAGGCTGACCAAAAATACTCTAAATGAAGGCATCATGATACCTTAGAAAACACTGACCTCTACACGTGCATCAGTGGGACAGCCAGCAGTACCAACAGTGCTGGTAGTTAGTCCTCCCTTTCTTAAGCTTTGCATTGTTGAAAACAGAAAAGTAATCCTGAGCTTGTAATAGTGGTAGACCTGGGACTAGCACAAATGAGGACAAGGAAGGAGAAGCCAAGGTTAGGACTAGCTTAGGCTACAGAGCAAGGCACCATCTCAAAATAAAAGCAAAAATAATTTTAGGACATACCTCCTGTTTACATATTCATGACTATGCTAAATGTTTTGCTCAAATTTGGGCAGCAACATCTTATGTAATTTCTGAGGTAAATCTATATATTTTCCCCAAAACTAATTGGCAAAGGCATTTTTTTTTAATTTTTGATACATCGGGTTAACTTGATCAGATACTGACACAATCTACTCATATGTTACAGTCATTTTCATGATAAATAGTGGTTCTAAAAGGAAAGCCTAGCTAATCCCTTAGAATGTGTGACCATTTTATTTGTATCTAAGTTTCTGAAGATTTTTATTACTCAGGATTTGTTTAAAGCTTCTTTATCCTAATTAGTCATATGTATTATTCTTGACTGATGTAATGTTCGAAATCCACAGTGAAGGAGAAAGGTCACTCTTGTTTCTTTGTAAAACACATTTTAATGAATTTGTAATTACTATTATAAGAGTTATTGCCATGTTCCATACAGTGATGGTTAGTAGTTATTGTCTATGGCATTTTATATGTTATAGTATGCTATTATATAGGAATTTATAGTAGTAATTTATATCCTACTCAATTATTACATCATAATTAAAATCACTTGTATTATTACCATTATCTTTTAGTACATTAAATGCTAAAATACTGTAAGATACAGTGCAATACTGATGAGACAGTCTAGGATAATAACAATAATAACAATAAGACCATTCTGGATTTACAATGATCTGTTATAAGTTACACAGGACTGCTGTGGGCAAAACTCCAGAAGAGAAAGGAAACATCAAAGAGAAAGATGCTCTGTGTTAAGAGCCATGTCGCTAATGCTATTAAAACAATTTACCACTGACTGGGCTGACAGTGGTAAAGACTATGGAGCCTGTGCTAGCCTCCACGCTTTTATCCTCCACAGTTATGAACTAACCTCTTTCATTTCCTAACTAAAAAAAAAACAAAACAACAACAACAAAAAAAACCCTGCATTGCACTGTTGTGTTCAAACACAAGCAGTCCACAGAAGATGTATTTGTTTTATTATGTGTTATTTTGAAAGCATCACAAATAAATATGTGCTGTCATTGTCCCTCTGAAAGTGTCACTGGTATTCCTCTCCTTTGAGAAGCACACATACAAATGCCAGTTAGGGGGAGAGCATATAGATTCACATTTGCCTGTGAGTAGAGTATACATTTTTACCATCAATATTGCTCTCTCCCACAGCATTGTGTGCTGAGAATGACTGCCTCTAAGCAGGCAGAGGGACTTTACCTTTCTGCACACTAAAAGCACGTCAGCAAATATGGCCCAGCTAAGTACTCACATCTTGTCGTTCACATTGCGCATCTCTTCCTCTACCTTCAATGCCTCTCTGGCCAGTTGCAAGTGGTTGATGGGTTCTGCCATCCTCAGCGTGGGCTCCAGAGGCTTATAACGCTGCTGCCAAACTTCATTGATGTCTCGGAAGGGTCCCTAAAAAAACAGGGCAAATGTGTTTCACCATGGGAGAGGCCCAGGCACGTTGACAATTGTGATGCTAAACTTCTGCAAAACATAGCAAGTTTATTTAATCATTTTCAAATAATTTTTTTTCTCAGAAATATAACAAGCAAAAAAAAAAAATAAGGTGGTAGTGGCTTATGCCTTTAATCCCAGCACTCAGGGGGCAGAGGAGGGCAAATCTCTTGAGTTAAGGACATCCTGGTCTACAGAGCAATTTCCAGGATAGCCAGGGCTACACAGAGAAAGCCTGTCTTGAAAAAGCAAAGAAACAAACAAAAAATACTATCACTTATCTTCTAGCGCTGTTCTCTCTCATTAAAGTGATCATCTTAAAACTGTTTCAGACTCGGCAAAAGTTCCTCACCACATCAAGAAGGTTTTCACATGGGGCCAGCAAACCATGGTTCCAGTTGCTTTACGCTGTAACTTTATTTGCACACTGCATCCAATACAATTAAAGTGTGTATTTTTTTTCTTTTTACGTTAGTAAAAACATGAAAAGAGATGAACATTAATTTTCCAAAGGTTCTAGTATGTATTAAATAAAAGCCTTTATGTGGGCACCAAATCTTGTGTTTACTTGTTTATTCTCTAAGCACAGATGCCACACTGTTCATCCTTTTTTTTTTTTTTAATCTGAATTCGGATTCTCAGTGGCTCTGGTAGTAAGAGCAGTCTTTCAGGGCTAAAGCTGGGAGGAGAGAGCCCACAGTGGAGCCCAGGGTGACTCCTGTCCAGTAAGGTGAGGACTTAGTTACTGTAGGACCCTAAGCACACTGGCTGGCCAGCCAGCATCCTGACCAGCATAAGTGAGCCAAAGGCAGTGCAGATATGTGCTGTGTCATTTACAACGTGCTATTTGCTATTTTTTTCACCATTGTGTTGGAGAGGAATAATACAAAATGGACAAAGATTTCTAATGACATTCCATATTCTTAAAAATGTCTCCTTTAGATAGGTTATTACTAAGAAGACACAGCTGGAGGTTCTGCAAGCACTGGGTGAAGACTGTGGGCTAATAAAAAGAAATGATTCACGCCTCATTTATGTTCACTTATGTTTTACATTAATAGAAACCAATAATAGGAACCAGTTACCATAAAAGTCATGGACCGTAAATAACACAAATGGCAGATCAGTATCACCCAGGACTCTCTGCAGCTGGACACGAGGGTTGCTCTATTTGAAAGCTGTTAATGGATTTGTATTGGAAGTTTGCTTTTTAAAGATACACGACCCCCATTCCAATCTGCTATCAAGACATCACAAGTCTTAAATTGGACTCTTCTGCCTTTTGACAAATCCAGTGGTTTGAAGAATTGATATTTGGTTGTGGAATAGGTGTTAGTCGCTTCTGTGGGCCACTGTGTAAGACAGAGTGAGAACCATAACTTGAGGTTCCCTTTAGGAAGTACAGTGCAACACTCTTGTGTGGCAATAAAAACATGATACTGCTCAAAAGTAGCAGGAAGCCCTCTTGGTTTCAAAAAGAGAATTTAAAGGGCTTTTAGATGATAAAAACATCAAATAAATAAAAGTTTAAAAGTTGAGACTTTGACCAGGTCAGCCCCCATGTGAAGTTAGAGTTTCCTCAGCAGAAGTTTTAACCCTCTGTAGGAATGCAAACACACATCCACCCCCAATCTCCCCTGCTGTCTGTCAGGACCTTAGGAGTTCCCTGGAGGACAGGGAGTCAGAAGAACCTCGTTTAAGCAGTGCCACAATGAGAGTAAGCTCCTCTCCTGGTCTTTAGTCTCAGACCCCAGCACACTGCCTGTGAGCTCGATGGCTCACCTCCTTGGTGAGGGAACGACATCTGCCGAGTCCCTGATGCCACCTTTCGGATCGCAGGAGTGCCTGGTCCCACTCCTTCCTGACGTAGCACAGGCTGCTACACTTTGGATATAACTTCATGTTTTAGATATTTCTATGGCCATCACTTCCAACCAACAATCTCTGGAAGGTGTGTAGTGTTGTCCTCTATAGTCAGGAAATCCCCTTCCAAATTCCAAATGCTGTGTTCAGACACTGGCATCGGGCAGTCGTTAATGTCCTCAGTGTGTAGGCACCTTTGTTACTGAATAAAGGAGATGTGGCCCAGAAAACAATAGAAAACAACCCTACTGTGAATAAAAAGAAAGCCACGAGAAAAGAGGGAAAAGAAGACACAGGAAAGAAGGCTAGTACGCAAAGAAAGGAAGTGCATTACAGAAAGATGGAAGAAGAAAGGATGTGAGAAAGACTATGATGGAAGAACATGCGCAGAGAAAGAGGGATCGTGAGGTAGAGGAGAGGAGGAAGGAGGGAAGAACAGAAAACGACTACCAATAAGAGAAGAGAAAAGAGGAAGAAGTGAGAAATGAATATAATGTACATATCAGTAGAGATGTTTTACAACACCCTGTAAAAAGTTGTAAAAATATCAGTCAACAGTATTTTTTTTCTGTTAGTAGTTTTAAGAGAGGAAACTATGTAAATAAAGGCAATTGAGGACAGAGAACAGAAATACATCTCGGATAAGCAGTGTAGGAAAGAGTACCGGCAGTCCTAGCGAGAGCTGACTTGGTGTTGGGCAGGGAAAGGTACCCTCTAGGAATGTCCTCAGCAGGCCCTGCTTCATGAGAGTCTCTGCTGAGTAGTCTCTCATCCTTGATGAAGACAGCCTGCTCATCTTGAATAAACACAGTGGGGCACATAGCATGGGAAGTCAAGTTCAGCTTCTGAGATCCTGCTTTTGAGAGCTTTCCTCTTTCTCTAGGATGGCTCCCTTTGAGGGAAGCCAGCAGCCATGCTATATGGCAACTTTGTGGGCTGGACACTGTGAGGAAAAACAATAACGGCAACAACTAGGCATGTAGATGAAGGAACCAACCAAGAGGATCTCCTTGCCCTTCTGTCCCTTACAGCCCACTCAAGACTTCAGAGGAAGCCACAGCCTGGCAGACACCTGACTGCACTCCTAAGTGGACTAGAGTCAGAGGTACTGACCTGGGGATGCCAAGGAAAAGCAAATTCACTTTGCCTTAGGCCCTTATGTGTGCAGGAAGCTAATGCACAGAGGTCTAACAGTCAAGAGTCAAACCCAACCCAGCTGCAGGTCGCTATCAGCTGTTGGCATCTGTCTTCTGCAGCTGAAGTACTGAAGGGCCCACAAAGTTTTCCCTCTGGGACTCTTTAGATTGTAGCAAGTGTCCTTCCCTTTCTCCATGCCTACCCTGAAGTCCAGGAGGGATTTTCCACCAACTCCAGGAGAGTCAAGATTCTCCACCTGTGCTGGGAACCTTTGGAGCATCTCCAATCCTCAAAGTGGCACTTTTTAAGTGACTCAAACATAAGTCACATTTAAAATAGTTCATAAATATGTATGTCATCTGACAACAGCTTACATCAAGTCAGCTGGATAGCACATGAACACATTTCCAGCAGTAACAGAGCAGCAACCTGTGTTCTAAGTAATCCGTGCTCAGTTCCATGTCCAAAACCGGCGAACTACGTGCCAACTTCTCTGATAACCACTTTAAAGTGACATGTTTCTTACTAAAGTTGTCTTTATAAGAAAAAACTTCACCCTCAACTACAAAACATTTTTAATCATGTAACACCATGGAAAGAGGAAAAAGGCTTCCCACAGGATAGAAGAAAATATGTGTGAGCTCTTTCATTGAGATGTGTGTAGTGTGCAGGTTTGGGAGGTGTTTTTAATGTAGCTAACAAAACAGTGATCATACCTTTGAGTCATGAATGGATAAACAAGCATATACATGCATGCTGGAATTTTATGTATATAATTTAAAAAGGAATGACATTCTGATATATTCTGATAGGTCTTAAGGACACTGTGATGAGTGAAATAGGGCATGATGGGATGAAGGAAAATAAATTGGAGAATGTTTTGAAGAGGCTGAGGCTGGCAAGATAGAAAGTTCCTATGTGGGTGATGTCAGTAGTGGTCAACCAACAGCATTAACTAACCTGATGCTACAAAAATGGACAGTGCTTTGGGCATTTTGGGTGACGTTAACGGATGTCATAACAGGCCCACTTTACCACGGTAAAGGGCTAGGAGAGGAGTGAGGAGGATGAGGGAGTAGTGACAGACAGACACAGTACCTGACACCGCTTCCTGTCGATGGGCGGCAGGCTTGCTGAATGAGGAAAGGAGCGAGCACTGGTGCAGGCCAGCCAGCTTCTGAGGCTGTGGCAGGACTTGCTCTTTTTAACAGGGCCCGATGGCTCTGGTAGAGGCTTCACCTTCTGCAGCCGCAGCTCCCATGGGTCAGGCTGTTTGCGGAAAGGTGAATTAAATACACCTGGAATCTGAAGACGAACACAGTTTCTTTAATTTACATATAAAATTGTTTTTATCCATTTAAGGGGGAAATATTTTAAACTGGAACTTTGGTGCTTAATAGGGGGTAGATTTACTAGAGGAGAATTTAGAAAACACTGTCCCTTTGTATCTGGTATAGACCAATAATCTCAGCAACTTTCAGGATTGCAGAGTAAATGTATTAAAAACTCAGTCTGAAATTATATTTGAGGAAAAATAATAGAAGAGTCTTAAGCCATCCATTTTGTATTTTTGGCAGTTACATGTTTTAAACTGTATCAATAAGCCATACCTTCATTTACATGAAGGCAAATATGGAATATTTGGACAAGTTTAGGGTATTAATTATGTAATCAATACTTGTGGTTATTTGAATTACTCATCATTGCACACCCAAGTGATATTGTTTTCAACACAATATTTTTGTTAATTCTTTGGAAATTTGACATCATACACGCCATCACACTCACTTCCCAGTCCTTTCATGTCTGTCCCACCCCACCCTCACAACCCCGTCATGGTCAAACTCTGTGGCCTGCCCTTAAATATAACTGAGTCCTTCTCTCACACTCTCGCCAGATGCCATCAAGTGTAGAGAGCTACACTTCAGCATCCTCACCACACTTTTTAAGAGGCCTCTGATGGCTTCCTGTTTAGACTGTTCCTCTGGGAGTGGGGGGAGTTGTCACAGAAGCCCTCCATGTCCCTCTTTCTCAACTGTGTGCCTGCAGCCATCAATAGCTCTGCAAAAGCAGCTTCCTTGTTCTTGACAGTCAGAGGGAGCATGGATCATGGGCTTCTGTAGAGCTGTCGACATCACAGACCACTAACATAGCCTCTGGCTGCAGTAGGCCCATGGACCCAAACAAGGTTCTCAGAGGCAGCCTGGACCATGGACCTTCAAGAAGGCCTCAGATGTTAATGATAACACGGGCAATGGACATCAGCATGGCTCCAGGCAGCTGCATGGGCCACTCACTTCCACATGGCCCCCAGGAGGCAGCAGCATGAACCGTGGACACCTGCATGGCTTTGGATGGGAACATGTGCCACCGACATGGGTCATGGCCCTCTGCTTCATCAGGACCATGGACCCACACATGGCCAGCAGCTGCATGGACCACAAATATCAACGTGGCCTAAAGTGACTACACAGGCCACTCATATCAACATGGACCCGAGGCAGCAAAGGCCAAGGACATCACCTACGTTTCAGTCAGTGGCACAGACTGCATATGTCCACATGGATCGCAGGCTTCAGGACAGACTGGAGCAGCAGCGTGGACCATAGACACCACCAGGGCCTCTGGTGGCATCACAGTCCATGGTGGTCCTCCGAGGAGGTCCAATCCAGAAGGGTAACCATTCCTCATCTCGGGCTTCATCACTGCTCATAGCCAGGTGATACTGCAGCCTGGCAGTGTGCTGGGAGCTGAGTCTGAATCTGTTTAAGCTCCAGGCTGCTGCACACCACCCTGCTGACCCCGATGGGCAAGGGCATGTTTGCCCACAGCCCTCTCTCACACCTGTGACTGCTGTCGTGTCTCCAGTCTCACCTCTCTCCACAGCACAGGCACAACTCTGCTCTTCTGTTTTTCCCATCTCTCCATCACACATCCATTCCTTGTAGTGGTACCCACACCACACAAGGCGTGGCAGGGCAGCCGGGCTGGCTTCTGCCACCCTCCCTATGTGGGCAAACGGCATCAATTTTAAGTCCCGAAGTTGGATAGTCACTCTGACTTCATGCCCATCTGGGATGCCATTTGTCACTCTAACTCTCAGTGCACTTGGTGGGCACGTCGGGCGTCCTGCTTCTGCAGTGTCACGCTGCCCTCCCTGCTCTGTGGCCGACTCTTCACAGTGCATCAGAAGAGTTGAGACAGCACAGCATCTGCGGTGCTAGAGAGGTTCCACAGAGGCACATATGACAAACGTGAAATCCAAGTGTAGCAGATGTCCATTTTCTACAAACCTCAGGTTCCTAGAGTCACAGACTGCATAGAACCCTACTTTGATATGACTTTATTTTGGTGGTTTGATTTCCATAGAACCATAATCAAAATACATGTACATATCAATATATGTACATGTATAAATAGCCTTCATGCAAATTCACATTTTAGGGAAAAGTGAAAATTTCAAGCATGAAATGTTTGGGGGCTTTGTAGATACTGAATTATATAAAGAATGTATTAAACTTTTCAGTTATTCTTAAAAGAAATAGACATCTATGCTGTAATTAACTCATAAACGTCCCTTGTCATGCTACCCTAGAGGAGCTGCAGGTCCAGGGCAGTGTCAGCTAGGACAGCTGTCTTTGAAGAACTAGTTGTCCAAGAAAAGTTTGGCATTTCTGACCAGCACTTCAGCAAATGTTCGTCCCTATCCTACCCCCCTCCTCCCATCTCCCGCACTAACAACTTGGAGGTACTACTCTGCTCAACGCTCATTCACTATGCAACTTACCACTTCACAGTTAGCTTTGAGTTTTAGTTTCCCACAGCAATCAGGTTGCATGCAGGGACAGTGCTTGGGTATTTTGGCAACCTCAGAATACAAGGTACACAGCCGATACTCAGTAAATATATCCAAACAGTCAGCAAGGACTACAAACACCAATCAGAAACACGCATCAAATTCTTCTTTACTTTGCCTCTCCAAAGCAGTGAAAGCAGGTGAGTAAAAACTTGAGACCAAAGGAATTTACAGACGTGACACTTTTTCTCTAACACAATGTTTGCATTTACGTTCAAAGACACTGTGATTAGACCTACTGAGTCGCCTTACATCTCTTCTACTTTCTAGTTAAGGGCTAAAATTTATTCTATATAAAGTTAACAAAAACACATTTTATGCCTAAAACTATTTTCAAATTGGGTCTTCTTTGATATTTACTTCTTCATATGAGTGATACTGTTTTAGAATGAGTTGTTTTTTTAAGTTACAGAAAGTATTTTAGGGTATACACTTTTGCTATTATAAAACACATGAAGTGGACTGATACAAGAAAAAAAAAAATGGCAGCCAAGGAGAGAGAGTCTACAATAGCTTTAGTGGCCACTCAATCGAGGGGTAAGTTTTTGTATGATTTTTAGGGTACTTTTCTAGGTCAAGAATGTACTGAGGATGAGAAGGAACAAATATTAGATTAAAAAGATGATTGTGACATAAGATAACTATTATCATATGCTCTCTGAAAAAGATACAAGAGACTAAATAACATTTTTGTTGGTGACAGTCTAATTGTTAAGTTATTTCCAAAATTTCCACAACCTTACAGATTAAGTTGTGAGATTCATACAACTTAGTTAAAGGTTGTAATTTACTATTTAAAATCTCCATTGGCCTGAATAACTGCTGGCATCTGTATTAACTTTGCCCCATTAGGAATCTTGATCTCCTTGTGCATTTGCACGCATGTGTATATATAGGCAAGATGGGAAATGCAAATAGACTGAGAGACATGATAGCTTTCTTAAATTATACCGTGCGACTATATAGAGCCCTCCTCATGTGTATTCTCTTTGCAATTTAAATCAAATATAGATAGAAAATACATTTTAATTGAATTTCAAATGTATCATTTAAAATCTTCAAGGTGTCAGTATTTTAGAAATTAATATATTAGCTAACTTACCTCATAAAAGCAGTTTGGCTCTCCTGGGTTGCTCATAGCAAGCAAATACCCTATTTATTGCTATGTTAGCCATTTACTTATTGTTTCTTCAAGGGAAACTTAAAACTTTATGATTGTCTGGACTGCCACATTCCATGATCCACCTGGTTAAGAATGCTTTTCTGTGAGTCACAAAAGCCACAGGAACCCCGGGGGACCATGGCATATATTCTACTTTCCCCATTTTTCACAACTTAGAAGGGCCACTGCCATGGTAGCTTTGGGGACTTCATTTTCAGCAATAATTTCCTAGAGTGACCAACACTATGGGGAAATCTGTGCTAACTGTTTGAAAAAAAAAGAGAGAGAGAGAAAGAAAAAGAAAAAGCCTCTACCTGAGTTATTTGCAGTACTGTCATGCTAACATTCAACTCAATAAGACCCAGGAGCTCTCAGGAGGGGCCTCTGCTAATAGCTTCCCACTGACCTCCCTGCAATAGGCCAGCCTGCTGACTGGTGGCCCAGTGGTGAAGACGGCAAATGAGGTGTGAAAGCTGATTTTTTTTAAAGGCTATGATTCTGAGTGGTCAGAAAAAAAAGGCAATGAGTTATATAATAGATATATATTTTCCTGAATTCCCCCCTTCAGACCGTCCATCATGGGAACTTAAGCATGACCTAGAATATTAATTATGTCAGGTTGAGTGATGAGCAAATGTACCATTTGTTACCCAGTCACCCTTAGCCTTACATTAATATTTTGAACTATTCCATATTTCTAACAATCTATCAGCAGGCTCCTTTATCCTCAGTTTTTATTCTTATGCTTAAGTGCTAGATGGGAAAGTATTTAAAGGTGCAAGTGATTTGAAAGCAGAGGTTGTGCTGGCTTCCTTGGAGCACCTGCTGTGCTGTCTCAGGATGGTGATGTGCTCCCTACACTGACCTTTGTTCCCATGTGCCTGAGGGGTGTGCAGTCTAACTTTTCTCATTTCTTTGTTATTGAGGTTTCCTTTCAGAACACATTTCTCAGAGCTGAGGAGACTAAGAAACTGGATATGGATACTTGGATTCCCACACCACAGTCATTGCTGTTTCAATGTCAGGCTTCACCATGAGAAACAGTCATTTGCCCAGCCTTGGAAGCTGCTTCATTCCAGGAGTGAACAGAGGTGAACAGGCTAGCTCAGATCCGGGAGTGAACAGAGGTGGACACAGATGAACAGGCTAGCTCATATACTTCACCTTTTCTTTTTGGAAACTGCAGTCACTCAAGTCACTCAGCAAACAGAAGTCACAGATTTCCACAAAAAGGGACAAAAATCTAAAACCATTTTCAGGCCTCTTTATTTAAAATCCATAAACGTTGCAGGCTGTGCACATTTTAGGAGGCCTACCCAAATTATGCTTCTGTACTAAATTTTAAGCAGATACAGTTTGGAAGAAAACGCAGTAGCCAAGTGTCCTAATGACTGGAAAAGTACAGGTGGGCCTGAGAGCTGTGAGGGAAACCCTTGCCATGGTGGGGAGCGCTGAACCAACAATGCAAGACACTTCGTCAAAGCTATCAGACAGACTTGTGCTAAGGGGGTTACAGAGACCCCACTCCGCAGGTAATTACCCTGCTGTCAGGGGACAAAGCGGCGCTGTGCTGCTGCAGCCTGGTGGACAGGGGCCCTGCACACCGGATTGTCCTGCTGAGGATCTAGAGGAAGCATGGTCATCTCTCAGCTACAGCAGCTGGACTCTTCCTGCATCTCAGGCTGAACTCATCACTGGAGTATATGTGATATGAACGTACTGACACAATGCAAATAAAAATCAATAAAAAGCTAACCACTGTGATTTGTTTTACTTTGTTAAGAGAATTTGGGGCCCTAGTAGTTTTAGTAGCTACTCCTGTCTTCATTTTTAAATTAAATTTATTTATCCACTTTATATCCTGAATGCAGCCCACTCTCTTCTCTCCTCTCAGTCCTACCCTCCTACCCTCTTTGCCTATACTCCCCTCTCTTTCTCCTCAGAAAAAGGGAATCCCCCAACCTCTACCAACCCACCCTGGAACATCCAGTTGCATCAGGTCGAAGTGCTTCCTTTTCTACTGAGGCTAGACAAGGCAGCCCAGCTAAGGGAAAGTGATCCAAAAGCAGGCAACTGAGTCCATGTCAGAGACAGCCCCACTCCACTTGCTAGGGGACCCACATGGAGACCAAGTTGCCCATCAGTTACACATGTCAGTGGCCTAGGTCCAATCCATGCATGCTCTTTGGTTGGTATTTCAGTCTCTGTTAACCCTCCTGGGCCTAGGTTAGTTGACTTTGTTGGTCTTATGAAGTTCTTATCCCCTGCAGGTCCCTCGATCCTCCTCCCCCTTTCTTCCACAATGCTCCCTGCATGACACCAAATGTTTGGCTATGGGTCTCAGCATCTGTTTTGTTCCATTGCTGAGTGGAACCTCTCAGAAGGCAGTCATGCTAGGCTCCTGTCTGTAAGCATAGCCGAGTGTCATTAATAGTGTCCGGGGTTTGGTCTCTCCTTGGGATGGGTCTCAGGCTGGGTCAGTCATTGGTTGGCCATCCCATCAATTTCTGCTCCATCTCTATCCTTGCATGCCTTGTAGGCAGGATTAGTTTTGGGTCAGAGGTTTTGTAGGTGGGTTGGTGTTCCCCTTCCTCTAGATCCATATTTATCACCCTACCCTAAACTCAAGTCCAAGGAGATCAAAACCCTCAACATAAAACCAGATACATTAAATCCAATAGAAGAGAAAGTAGGGAAGAGTCTTGAACTCCTTGGCATAGGAGATAACTTCCTGAACAGAATACCAACAGCTCAGGTTTTAAGGTCAACAATCAATAAGTGGGACCTTAAGAAACTAAAAAACTATTGTAAAGCAAAGAACACTATCAATAGAACAAAATGACAGCCTGCAGATTGGGAAAAAATCTTCACCAACCATCCATCTGACAGAGGGCTAATATCCAGAATGTATTAAAAAAAAAAAAAAACTAAAGAAATTAAACACCAACAAACCAAATAATCCAATTAAAAAGTGGGGTACAGAGCTAAACTTAGAATTCTCAACAGAGGAATCTCTAATGGCCAAGAAGCACTTTAAGACATGCTCAATGCCCTTACTCACCAGGGAAATGCAAATCAAAATAACTCTGAGATTCCATCTTACACTCATCAGAATGGCTAAAGATAAAAAAAAAAAAAACTCAAGTGCATTAAAGGCATGGTGCACGCCTTTAATCCCAGTACTCAGAAAGGCAGTGGTAGGGGGATTGCTGTGAGTTTGAGGTCAGCCTGGTCTACACAGGAAATCCAGGATAGCCAAGGCTACACAGAGAAATTATGTCTCAAAACAAACAAAAAAAGAAAACAAACAAAGCCCCAAAACAAAAAGCCTCAAGTAATAGCACCTGCTGGCAAGAATGTGGAGAAAAGGGAACACTCCTCCATTGCTGGTGGGAGTGCAAACTTATACAACCACTTTGGAAATCAACCTGGTGCTTTCTCAGAAAATTGGGAATAATTCTACCTTAAGACCCAGCTACACCACTCCTGGTCATATACGGTTCTATCATACCACGTGGACATTTGCTCAACTATGTTTATAGCAGCCTTATTCATAATAGCCAGAAACTGGAAACAACCCAGATGTCCCTCAACCAAAGAACAGATAAAGAAAATGTGGTACATTTACATAATGAAATACTATTCAGTTATTAAAAACAAGAAAATCATGAAATTTACAGGCAGATGGACAGAACTAAAAAGGATCATCCTGAGTGAGGTAACCTAGACCCAGAAAGACACACATAGTATGTACTCACTTATAAGTGGCTATTAGCCATATAGTTCAGGATAACCATACTACAATCCAAAGACCCAAAGAAACTAAGTAACAAGGAAGGCCCAAGGGAGGATGCTTGAATCTCACTCAGAAGGGGGAGACAGAATCGTCATCAGAAGTGGATGAAGTGTGGGAACTGGCTGGGAAGGAGGGTGGGGACCAGATGTGGGGAGATTGGGGGAGGGAGGTGAGAGGGCTGGAAGGGAGAAGGGAAACTGGAAGGGGCCATCTCTGAGACAAGCTGGAGACCTGCAACAGGGTAGGCTCCTGGAGGACATGGGGGTGATTCCAGCTGAGACTCCTAGTAGTCGGGACTGAAGTGGCCACCTAGCCAGGCTATCTTATTTTTCCTTTTAACTTAGGAACCCAGCTAGGCAATGGTGGTGCAAACCTTTAATGCCAGCACTTGGGAGGCAGAGGCAGGTGAATCTCTGAGTTTGTAAATCTCTGATTTACAAAATAAGTTCCAGGACAACCAGAGCTACACAGAGAAACCCTGTCTCAAAAAACCAAACCAAACAAAACCAAACCAAACCAACCAACCAACCACCAAACAAACAAACAAACAGAAAACTCCAAAACCAAAAAAAACCCAACCAACCAACCAACCAACCCAACAGAAAACCTTAGGAACCCAATACATCCCACACCAGCCTCCTTTTGTAGCTTTTTGTCACTGAAGCTCTGAGCTGGAGCCCTGGCTTCTCACACACCAGGTACTAGGTTCTGTCCTTAGTGGCCTCCATCCCTGAACAGAACAGGAATGGAAAGAAAAGGGAAGAAAGGGAAAGAGCAGAGGGAGAAGAAGAAAGCAGAGTTTTAAACGGTTTTCATTGATATTAGAGTGAAGCCCTGTTAAAGCAGACCCTAGAACTCGTGACCTGAAGGGGACATCTGAGACCTCAAACGGTGCAGAGCAGCATGCAGGGGCTCTTTTTCACAAGTGTCTGCAGGTGGCTTCTGTGCTCATATGGTGGCCATTCCTCCTGAGGAACTCAGCCATGCAGCAGGACCACATTCACTTGTGCATCCGGAGGAGACCCCAGCACCCAGGACTCAACTTGTCTGGAGAAGATCTCGGGCCTTCAGAGCTTTGGTGCAGGGAGAAGCAGAGATGCTGGAGAATCCCCCTAGAAGCACCTCCTACCTACTATGTTGTCCCTGTTTTATTCTGGGGAAATTTGTGTTTTCTTCAAATATTTCTTAAAGGAGAAGAAACAAAAGTATGGTAAATGTAATCACTTTATTATTATATGATCAAAGAGAAATATTTTTAAATAGCTGCCTTCACTAAGTAGAAAAAAACTGCATTTTCAGAAGTGAATTTGCTGTTCTCATCAATATTGTACATTAAAACATTTCCTGTGAAATGTTAATTAGAAGGGAAAAATTTAAATACAATATTCCCTAATGTTAATTAAAATCAATGAATATAGAACAGCTACCAACTTGCTTGATCTTAGGTATGCACAGAGATGGAAAATGCTTTTCATGCCCATGAGTCAATTCTTGGAAGAAAGAGATTAGAACTCGAAAGACTTTCTATGACTTACTTTAACATAACTAGCTGATGGTGCATATCTTTTGGTGCCTGTTATCAAAGACTTAGAACATACTATGAGAACTGAATCTCTGTGGCAAAAATATCTGAATTTCTTCTAACACTAGGTAGAATTTTGTAATAAAAATGAAAGAAAGGCATTGAGACCAAGAGAGGAACTGGAGAAGCAGGGGGTAGGGGAAGGTGTGAGGAAAGAGTCAGGGGAGATCACATTGGCCACTGTGGGGCAAGGTTATTGCCAGAAATGATCTTCAGAAGGATGAGAACTTGACTCTAATCTGACCATAAATTATAAATTTCCTGGTTTTATTATCTCCTTTAAAAGATAAACTCGGGAGAAAGCCCCAAAGAGACTATGAAAACACAGGCAAAAACTACAATTTAAAGTGAAATCACAGAGAAATAGGAGCCAGACACAGGAGAACTCTAGGAGGTGTGCATGCAAGTTAGCCTGGAGAGCAGCAACGGAACTCTCTCTCAGACAAGGTGGGAGGTGGGAGGCTGTCCTCTGACCTCAACATGTGGCACATTTGCACGTATACATCATACACACACACACACACACACACACACACACACACACACACGGTGGTAGGCATGTAGGGGGTCAAGTTATTCATAAAAACTGAATTCAGATATGTCATGAATGTGAGAATTATCACACCAGCAATTCCACAAGACTGAACGTGTCAGAGCCCATGACTGATGGAAGCAGAGAGAAGGAAACAATGCTCAAACAGCAAAGAAGAATGCCTCTGAAAGGAATATCAAAACACTGGATCGGGCTGAAGAAAGAATCTTTGATATGCCAAGGTAAATTCCAAAGCTGGAAAACCAAAGCAAAAATGGGGCAGACTGTCCAAGGGCTGTGGGCACCTGCCAAAGGTGTAGTATGTTTGTACTATAAGCGAGATGAGGAAACGTGAGGAAGGGCCAGAGGAACATCTGGAGCAATGACTGCACATTCTCCTCAGGCTCATTCGCTAGCACTGCACTGTGTGAGGGGATGCCCCTGCCAGGCCTCAGTGTTGTGTGCTCAGAATCACGGCTGTGATAAATTCAAGGCAACAAAGGTGAGCACTACTAGAAATAACTAGGACTCACGTGTGGTTGATTTTGGATTAAATTTTGGTCATTGCATCCTCGTAAAAGTTTCCACTTTTACCATTAACTTTTTTTGTCCCCATATTCAGTTATGGTAGCAAGCCATGGTTCAAGAAAGTATGCAACAGGCTGGAAAGAGGCATGATGCCAAGAATGGAGGAAGGAAGGAAAAAGGAACAGAAGCAGGGAGTAGGAAGGGAGGGATTGATGAATGAGAGACAGAAAGAGAGAAAAAGGAGAGAAACAGAAGGAAGGAAGGAAGAGAAAGAAACTAGATATTTAAGTATTGAGAGGGAGAAAGCAATCACCAACCAGATTCCACTCTGTCAAATTCTCTTACAAATATGAGGGAAGAAGTAAAAATTCTCAAATAAAAACAATGGGTTTGTTGGCAGTAGACCTCTCACTGAACCATCTCCCCTCAAGAAGCCTCTCAAGACAGTCAGAGAACAGTGAGAATACTCAGGTATTCAGACATTAGTGATTTTGGCCTCTGATTCTCCAAAGTGTTCATGAATAGTCCTATTTTTACCCCTTCTGACATGAAAGCTGGCCTCTCCCCAGTTAGGTAAAAGTTCAGCCTCCAGCCTTTTGTCCTATTATCTTACCTTTTTCTAAACATCCATACATGTTTAGCTGTTTTCATCTCGTATCTTTTCAAGCTTTCTCCCCCAAGTGGCTATTTTGAGAACACATACACATTTCTGTTAGTCTAAACAGCCTCTTCTAACTCCTGTCATCCCTGTAATTCTAATAAGTGGAAAGCACACATTTCTCATTCTGCTCTGTTCCCTGGTGCTCACTGTTTGACCTTCACTGGGTCTGTGACAAGAAGTCTGCAGCCTGGGGTGCAGATGGTGCTCCAGCCTAGGTTTGCTCCTGCCTCCCTCTGCTTGCAGGCCAGCCTGACAACAGGAGGCAAATATCCCTACTTCCCTTTCAGCATACAGCCATGGGGCTGTTTTCCTTGCTTTACGATGAGAAAAACAAAACAAAACAAAACAAAAAAAAAACAGGAGAAATTATGGAATCACACAGAACCAGTCATTACTGACAGTGTCCAGAATGTATAGAGGAGATATATTCCATCTCTCTCTGACTGGTTCTGAACTCCAGCAGGGAAAGGTGTTTGTGATTAGGTTCTGACACCTTTCTCCTTCTGTCCAAGTTTCTACACTGATTAGCCCATCACAGTTCTTTGGCAAAGAACTTGCCTCTCTTCTGTCTTCGAATGTACTGACGTTGAAGAATATACCAACAGAGAGTCCATTTTTGTCACTTGGAAAATAAAAACCATCTTTTTCACTAATATATTACTAATTAAAAGAACTATGAGTAATTTGAGAGTAAGATGTCAGACACATTTCTTTATTTTCAGTCTCAGCCATGTGTATTTATCGAGTGAATTTCATTTGTTTTGGAATTATAGCTGCTGCCGAGACAGCAGAGATAACAAATAATCAGATGGCAATTACACCTTTACTTCTTTCTAAAGGGCTCTTTCTGAGAAGACAAATACTTTGCCTCAAACCTGTCCCTGTGGACCCAGAAACCTATGCTTGCCTTCTGCCTGAGAGGTGATCACTAGTCAATCTGATTTCCCCATGCCCTCAGCTCTCCATGTTTAAGGAGCTGACAACTAACTTCTATAATGCAGATGATGGCAGCAGTGTTGAGTGTGTTATCTAGTTCTCGTCTTCAATAAAACAGGAACGTTAGGAGCATGTTTTCCATCGCTCAGGAACGTACCCTTGAGGTGGTTCCTTTTTCTTCCCTGTCCAATTCATTGAGAGGATGACTCTGAAGACAGCTAGATCAGAAGGCGAATCTCAGGTTCACTTTGGTCTATGGCTTGGCTTCATTTGTCTTGTGTAGAACCTCTAATGGTGTTAGCTGCCTCTCTCTGTGCCCTTTATATACAAGATTTGCCCTTTAAAACACTCACAACCCCCCCCCCAGAATTAACTGAACCTGGGCTCCTAGGGGCTCACAGACACTGAACCAACAGCCAAGGAGCCTGCATAGGATTGACCTCGTCCCTCTGCACACGTTATGGTTGTGTAGGTTGGTCTTCTTGAGAGAGTCCTAACAGTGGAAGCAGGGGCTGTCTCTGACTGTTGCCAGCTTTTGGGACCCGCTTTTCCTCATGCTGGGTTGCCTTGTCCAGCCTTACTATGAGGGGAGGTGCATAGCCTTGCTGGAACTTGATATGCCACATTTGGTTGATATCCAAGGGAGGCCTGCCCTTTTCTGGATAGAGGCAGAGGAGGAGTGGGTAAGCGGTTGCAGAGGAGAGGCGGGGAGAGGGACTGGGAAGAAAGAAGGGAGGGAAACTCAGTTGGAATATAAAATACTACTACTAAGAAATAGACTATAAAAAACTCACAAAAATATATTTGTGCAGATACAGACATCATATTCAAAGCCATTATAAATGTCAAATAATACTATTTTATTTTTATGTGTTTAATTCAAATAAGAAGTATTGAGTGATTAGGATTTCAATGTAAAGGACTTTACTTGTTGTGATGTAAAAGCTATAGGAATTGAGGACATTTTCAGGCTTACAGCATGTATGTAGTATGGAAGAAACTTTGCATTCAGTCTCCAACACTGAAAGATATATGTGTATATGTATACATACACATACATATATCTATTTGTATATAGATCTATATATTGCTTCTTGGCCTTTTAGTTACATCAGGTGTAAAATGTACTAATGATTCAGAATTTTCTGATGCACACATATATGTATCCATGCTTTAACAGCAAAGGAAGGACAAATATGATACATTTAAGAGAAAAATAGCACAAGTATTTAACACCATTGGCTCCACATGCTGAGGCATGAGAGGGGCAGTCAGTTCAGTGTGTCTGGGATTAAGCTGAAAAAAGGATGAGGAAGGTATATGTTTAATTTAGGTTTCATAGCAATATTTACACGTTTTGTTTTTTCCAAACACAGTTGAGTACACACCCAGTAGTAGCTCTGAGGAATTAGCATTCACTCCCTGTACAGAATCACAGGGAGGACGGTGCTCACAGGACGCACTGCCATGTGGCCCGGACAGTGTGTGCACATCAGACCCACACCGTTTGCGGCATGCAGCTACTCTGGAGAATGATCCCAACAGCCACATAGATTGTAAGGACAAAATTCAATTCTCATCATTTCCTATACAGAAATGAAAGAGCTCTCCTTTAAAAAAAAATGCTTGTGTGGTGGCATACTCCTTTAATCCCAGCACTCAAGAGGCAGAGGCAGGTAGAGCTCTGCGATGTTGCGACCAGCCTGGTCCACATAGTGAATTACACACAATCCAGGGCTACATAGTGAGACCCTGAGACTCTGTCTTGAAAGAGAGGAAGAGAGAAAGAGGAGAGAGAGATTAGAAAAAGAGTCCAAGGTATAATAGATATAATACATCATGTAACCTTTCCATAGGAATAAAAGTTAGATTAACATTGCTAAAGTAGAGAATGAGTAATTCTCTTGTCACTTCAGAAAATGTAACAAAATTATTGTCAAAACATAAAAAACAAATATTATAGATCTGGGTCAAGCAGTTAATCAAAGGAGTTGTATTTGAGACTGTGAGTAGCTGAACACCATTGGACTTTTAATATTTTATATGAATTTGAAACTGCACATCATTATGATAATTTCTTCCTCCTTCACCCCTTACTGTCTCTTCTATCTCCCTTCTCCTTCTTCTTCCTTCTTCCTTTTCTTCTCCTTCCTCTTCCTCCTCACCACTCCTTGCCTGCTCTTTTCTTCTTTTCATTATTGAAAGTTGAACCGAAAGCCTAGAGTGGGAAACAAGGGCCTGCCGACCGAGTTACATCCCAAGCAAAAATCCATTCATTTGGTTGCATTTACAATTTATTATATTACCTAAAACTGCAGCTCTGGAGGACCTAAAGTCTTTGACCTCCAAGAGCACCATTACTCCTGTGCACATCACATACCACCACTCCATAGTCACATAATTTTAAAAATAATAAAATAAATATCTTTACAAATGGGTTCCAAAATATGTAAGGGTCAGGTCCATAGCAGAATTCATTTTTAATCACAAAGAATCCATTTAAAATAACTTTTAGTGTTGTATGTGTAAAAAATAGTTTTCTTCATTTCTGTCTCTCTTCAGTAGCTTCTGATTGTCCTTTTGCTTCTGATCACATTCTTGCCTGAATTTTTCAGATGTATGTGGTAGTCAAGACAAAGGGAACAGAGCAGAGAAGGGACTAATTTGATGACAACTTTTTCCCCACTTAATTCTTTCTCCTTAATGAGAACTGACTACAGATAATTGTCCTTTTCCACATATCATAATAATAATTATATATTAATAATAAAGAGGGAGGAAATAAATATAAAAGCTAATGCTGAATTAATTCTGTTAGTTTGTTCAGTCTTTGGTCTTTCAGAAGAGAAACTGCCAAAGGTGAGGAATGATATGCAGGGCTGCATTCTAGTACAGGCTGCTCAAAAGGATACAGAGAAAAGCCAGGCTCATAGCGTTCTCCTCAAACTGTTCCTTCAGAGGTCAGAGGGTCAGTTCTTTATCTGCTGCAGTCTTGAAAGAATAAACCCACCCAAACAGGAAAATCACCCGGATAACATTCTGGTAGCTGCTGCTTCACAGAACATTCTGAATATAAGTATGTGGAGATAGATGTATATGATAAGTTGGCTTGAGTGTGCACACAGAATTTCCATAGCTGCCTAAGTTTTGCATGGCTTTATTCTTTCACACAAAGGCTCTAGTTTTTGTTTTTGTTTTTCCCATGAGAGTCCATGTGCTGACTGAGCACATTTCTGTAAACACTGTAGCACTTATCTGTAGGAAGAGTTTGGTGCCAGAGCACTTATCTTCCAGGGAGGACCTCATCTCGGGATACTCAGAAGCAGGGATGGTGTGCCTTGCCTGTGGGGTTGCCTTGGTGAATCATACATGGGGCACTGACCTCTTCCAGGCACCGAGTTCTACTGTGAACATCCCCACCATCAAGGAGTGTTTATTCAAGCTAGAGTACACCCATGAACAAATACTCATCTTTTTAACCTTCTTTTAGAAGAAGGGACTGGAACTGTAAGCCTTCTCAATACCATACCACTCCCTGCATTTTGACTAAATTCTGTATGCACGAATGAAACGTAGAAATCAACCTCCCATGCCCAGCAGAGTGGTTGATTTCTGTAATTCCAACCCTTAGGGAGCCTAAGGCAGGGGAATTGCTGTGATTTTAACATCAGTATGGGCTACATAGTGAGTTACAGAACAGCCTAGGCTATTTATATAGTGAGATCCTGTCCCCCACAACCTTCCAGAAGCTACAACCTCAACTTTATCAATCTGCCTTAATGCCAACAAGCCTTTCTACTTCTGTAGAAAGTTGCCATAACAAAAATGACAGGCCATGAAAGAATTTAGAATCAATAGCTGGTAATACATGATTCAGAAAATAAATCTAAGGCACACAGGGTAACGGGGCTATTAACAGAAACTGAGTAGTGGGGAGCCCTTCAAAATGATGGACAGATTTCTCCTGTCAGACTTGTTTTCATTTTAGTGCCATAGATACCTACTCTGTTGCCCAGATAGTCCAAGGATTCCTTAAACACTTTGACACACTGAGATTGCTTCCCACCCAACTCTAAATTTCCCACATCTTTATACTCTGAGCTTGTTCTTGCCTCCTAGGCAGATATTTCTCCCCGTCTCCTCTTATGAACTATAAACCATTAAACTATCAGTTTTTGCCAATATATACTAATAAGGACTGTTGTTTTAAAGAATGAAAAATCCCAAATCATTTCATTTTATCAATGAAGACTCAGGAGCCAGATGCTGGGGTGAAAACCTGCTAGCTCAGAGAGGCAGAGGAAGCACTCAGCTCACTCAGCTGACCTTCCAACTCAGCTCATATCCCAGAAGGAAAACGCCAAAAGCCAAAACCAAAAAAAAAAAAAAAAAAAAAAAAAGAAAAAGAAAATCTTGCTAGCTCAGCTGATAGCCCAGGAGGAAAAGGCCTGCTAGCTTACCCAACAGCCCAGGAGAAAAAAGTCAAGAGCCCAAAAGCCAAAGAGCAAAAAGCTCCTTCTTCTCCATGCTGTCTTAGATACTCTTCAACTAAATGCCTCTCTTTTCTTCTTAATTCCAGCTTCTTGCTCTGCCTCCTGATCTAGGGTTAATCATTGAATCCTGTGTAGAGAAAGCTTTTGGATTAAGGGTGAGTGCAAGGACTGAGCCACACCCTAATCACCTGTTTACAATAAACAAAAATTCTTGGATTAAAGATGTATGTTAGGGCTGAACTACACCAAACAAAAGACATGTTTTCATAGTTGACAATCTGAGGTTTACAATGGGATTGAATATCTTGCAACATTTCCCCCTTTAGTCCAAATAAAAGACTTTTTCTCTAAGATCAATAAACTATATGCTATCTGGTATAAAATACATTCATAATATCCAGTCCATTAGTATTGGCAACCTTGGAGTGTGTATTCTACTATCTATCCTATCTTGGTGAGGCCAATGCTCTGTACCTAAATCACTTTGTATCAGAACTTGCATTACCAATTAAAAACAACATCTTTTTAGACCTAAAACATCTTCTTAAATCCTAAACAAGTTAAGCTTAATTGTAAGACCATAACTATTTAGTCTTCAACCCCATCAGAGACCTGAGAAGGATAAATATTATCTGAATAAAGAGGAAGTGAAGAACAAGCAGCTTCCAAAATTATAGAAATGACAGAGAGAGTTGCTTGCCTAGACAGTCCCCCAAATTTTCTCTATAATGTTGGAGCATCATCTTCAGCCTTCTGGCTCAGAAAATCTGACAGACTTTTCTGTAAAACAGGTATGAAGGACTTGCCTATTTTGGCCTTGCAGAGTTCAGCAGTCAACTTTCCTGCATCCAGTTTTTCTTTCCGGTATTCTGTCTGCAATAGAAGCAAGGGCAATTTCTTTCCCAGTGGCTACTTTGCCACAGATGAAGCCATCTCCTAAAGGAGAAATATTTGATGTTCATCATCTTCTTCAAAGTTGAAAGGGGGTGCTGACAGGAGCTGACGCATCTCATTGTGAAAAAAAAAAAGTCTTAAATTGCATACTCTACAGATCTCTGAGGTTTTTGAAGACCATCTATCTATCTCATATATCTCAATTACTTGGTTATAGCTTTGTATTGACTGATTAACTTAGAAAACACCCATGATTAACTATAAACTAGTACCTAAGAGAACCATAAGTTTGATTGACTCTTAGTTTGCACACAGTTTGTGATAGTAGCTTTCAAAAGGACTAGAACTTCACATTGCATTTTAAAGAATTATATAAGTATAATACCTTAAAGAGTTGATACATAGTATGCTGTAACCAAAATACAACCTTAATTTTGTATCAACAGACAAAAGATCTATACCACTGTAAACAATTTAACCTTAATTTTGTATCAATATACAAAGATCTTTAAGAATAGAATCAATCGTCTACCCTTTTTCCTATTGTTTCTATATTATTTCTAGATCCCTCCTTTTTGTCTAAATAAAAAGGAAAGATTTTAACTCTAATACAATAAAACTATTTACAAAAAAAAGAAGCAATTTTTGCTAAGCTTTCCACGATGTCCAGCATGGTTGTATTTGGCAGTCTTAGGATTAATTAATTTTTGTATTCAAAGTTCTGTAAAACATTCATGTTAGTCTTATATGAGCTCCACAATTTGAATGTCCTAAGAAGTCTGTAACCTGAAGCTGGTCTTTCAGTGGTGTTTGTCCTCTTAGTGGCAATCCTGACAAGGTAGAACATAACAGTCAACTTAAAGGTGTTTGTGCAGAACCAGGAACCAGAAACATGGAGCAGTTTTTCCCAGTGGTTAGTTTTACACAATCCAGGTGGAATCATTGTTGGAGGGCCCATCATCTTCATGGAAACCCAAAAGTTAATGTTAGGAGTGATAGAAAACCTAAATATTTTAAATGCCACATTCAGAAGATCTCAGAAAGGTTTGAGGACCATAATCTATTCAGTACATCCAGAGGCACACAAAGTTGTTCCTAGTTATCTGTTTCAGGCTCAAACCTGGAAACATGTAGAGGAAGCTAGATGAAGCTTATTTCTAAGACTGTATGACTACTAGTATCATGAAAGAAAGTTTATATAGACATACTAATCTTATAGATTTTGAGATAATATTTATACCTTTAAAAGTTACTGAATCAAATGAAGCCAAAAGATTATGAGACAAGTGGCAATAGAATAGTCCCTTATTTTTTTTCTGTGTCCCATATCAGATGGCTCTTCTGGTATGAGACATAGATTTTGGGTTGTCCTTTAGCAAGCATGCTTGGGTTTAGAGAAGGAGAGAGCCACACTCCAACCCCAAAGCCAGCTTTCATATTTAATTGAATTGGGACCATATTAAGACCATTTGCAAATTATGTCAGTAGAAGGTAGAAGATATAAGATGGAGGTGGATGATACCACTTGGCCAATTTACTCCTTTTTGTGACATTTTTTTCTTCATTCGATGTTTTTATTCTCCTGGAAAGATAAAAACAAAACCCAAATCTGATGGCTTTTCAGTTGGTCCACAGCTGGAGTGATGTTTTTGGTCATGCCACTCATTGGAGTACCAAGATAATGCAGACAGTTCTGATGAGACTTAATAGGCTAGGGTCAAGTGGAAGGGGAGGAGGACCTCCCCTCTCAGTGGACTAGGGAAGGGGCATGGAAGGAGAACAGGAAGGGAAGGCTGGATTGGGAGGGGACTAGAGAGGGACCAACAGCTGGGATACAAAGTAAATAAATTGTAATAAATAAAAAATTTTATATAAAAAAAGAAAATCCCAGATGGTTAGATTTTATCAATGAAGACTCAGGAGCCAAATGCTGGGGTAAAAACTTCCTAGTTCAGAGAGGCAGAGAAAGCACACAGCTGACCTTCCTACTTAGCTCATTTCCCAGAAGGAAAAGGCCAAAAGCTCAAAGATAAAATGCTTGCTAGCTCAGCTGTCAGCCTATGAGGAAAAGGCCTGCTAGTTCACCAGACAGCCCAGGAGGAAGAAGTCAGGAGCTCAAAAGCCAGAGAGAAAGAGCTCCTTTCTTCTTCTCCACACTATCTTAAATACCCTTCAACTCAATGCCCCTCTCCTTTCTACTTAATCCCTGTCAACTGGTTTTTTGCTCTGCCTCTTGACCTAGGAATAACTTTATTAAATCCTGTGAACAGAAAGCCCTTGGATTAAAGGTATGTGCTAAGGCTGAACCATACCAAACAAAAGACAGGTTTTCATAGTTCACAATCTCGGGGTTCACAATGGGATCGAATATCCTGCTACAAAGGACAGCTGAACAGTTATTATATTTCATTGATAAAATAGTTTAATTGGAGGGAGGAACTGTCTTTAACAATAAAGGAATGGGAAGGTCACTGTTGGTGGGAAGTTGCCCTTTTGTAGTTAGAGCAGGACTAAGGTCCAGACTACAACTAGCTTTAAGTCGCAGTTGCTTCATCCACATGTAAGGAAATCCTTTTGGTGAGTTTGTCTTGACTAGAATGTCAGGCTGTGGTGGGATGCCAACACTGAGGAGCAAAGGAAGAAAAGACTGAGTAGACAGGGCGGAGGCAGAAAACGGAGGGCTGTCAGGGTTTACGCTGAAAAGGAAGGAGTGTTTTAAATATATTTTTATTAATTCTCTGACATTTTCATATATGCATACAAAGTATCTTGATCATATCCATTCCTAACTTTTCCACAAATCCTCCCAAATCCACCCCAATGCCCTTCTCACCTTCGTGTTATTTTGTCCTCCTCCTCCTCCTCATTATTATTATTATTATTATCCCATCAGGGTTCAATCTATGCAGCCATACACTCATTGTTGTGGGACAATGAACTCAAGCATGGTTGACCAACTAGGGAATATCCTCCTAAAACTGTCCCTCACCAGCAGCCATCTTCTGCCAAAATCTCATCAACTAGGGGTGGTGGTCTGTGAGCCCCTCTCCCCTCCACACTAGGATGTTGACTGGCTTGGTCTTTTGCAGGTGTAGTGCAGGCAACCACAGCTGCTGTGAGGCCTGCAATGGTCCTGTCGAGCCCAGATGATACTGTGTCACTCCAGCCCTCTCTGACCTCTGGCTCCTACTATCTTTCTGCTGACTCCTCTTTAATGTTCCCTGAGCTTTTGGGGAAGGGATTGCAGTAGAGAGGTCCCATCTGCGGCTGAACACTCACTCCATGGACATTTATTTTCTACAGTCCTAACAGTGGTGAGTTTCTGTACTATTACCAAGCTGCATAAAGAAACATCTCTGGTAAGGTCTGAGAGTTGTGCTAATCTGTGGCTATAAAAGGATTTTTATCAAATGGAGACCATGGAACCTTTTGAGGTTTACAAACTTCAAATGGAAATGAAATAATGGTATTTTTAAAAGATTACTCTGACTGTAGTAAATATATTGGGATAATGAGCCAAAATACTAAACTAAAAGTAACATTAGAGAGCATTGCCATTGCTTTGAACGCAGTGGATGGGCATGCAAAAGCTGTCTTGAAACACAGAATGATGAAATGGAAGGCAGTGTAATTGTAGGAAGTCTTGAAACACACAGAGTGATGAGGAGGAAGGCAGTTGGAGATGGAGAAAGTCAAAAGGCACATCATGAAAATACAGCAAAGAGAAATGGTGCAACCAGGTAACCACAAGGAGCCAGACTTGCTGAGTGGACCAGTCTCTACATAAGATCAATAAGCAAAAAATGTGCTCCATGATGACAGTGAGCACCATGGCCCTGAGCTTCTCTGTGACAGCTGGGTGTTCTACCCCCAAAACCGTATCTACTGAGAAGCCTGTCTAAGTACAGTTCTTCCAGAAGCACAAGACACCTGACCCAGATGCGCTTACAACACTGCACGTGCAAACCATGGCATGTGCACACAGAGACACTACCATCTTTCCATGGCTGCATCTCAAGACAGAAGTGCACGCCACACGCCACACACTAAGTCTTTAATGTACACAAACGAAGAATCTAGGCTTGCTGTCCTAGGAGGATAGGATGGAAGATAATACACCATTCAGAAAAATTAAATATTTCTACTTAATTTTTAACCTCATACTCTTTGTCTTCAAAACATGTTTCCCATTTAACATACTATCAGTTTACTATGATTAGGTCAAATTTAAGTTTTAATTAAAATATATTTTTTCTTATATAACTTCAGTTTGGTATGGTTTTGAGAAAAAGATAACTGTACACATTTTATTTTTTCAAATATATCAAATTATAGTTTGCCAGTAATGATCACAACAAAAGGCTTTTTTTAAATCACAAAACTGATAAAAATTACTTTTGTACCCATATATGAATTGTAAGAATAAAGAACATCAAAACTATTATGTAAATGATAACATAAAAACTACTTCTGTAATAATTTTAACTTCTATTTGAATGTGTTAACTATCAAATGCCACAAAATGAACTGCGTCATTATCCTGATTGATCCATCTTGTGTTTATACATTCTGTTCTATGATCGTATTAACCTGAAGATGGGGTAACTCACTAATTAGTTCATTACTATAATGAATAACTCTGTGTAGTAACGGTCCTCTCAAAGTGCTAGCTCCTGTCACTTGGATCTGGAGTTTCCAGCAGCTTTCTGCTTTGCTGAGCCTCTGGAAGCAGTGTTTTCTTTAGTGAACCCAACAACAGGCCTTTGCATACATCCACCAGTAGGTGGAGCAGACAGCATAATTTATTACTGAGAACAAGGGCAAAGGGATGAAAGTCAGTTTCTTTGGAATAAAACAAATCTGTAAATGAGATTTTCTTCAAAGGAAGTGTGCCCTGTATGTGCTAGATTTGGTTTGACTGGTTCCTGAATCAAAATAAATAACTTTATTAAATAATCAATCTTTGCAGAAAGATAAATTAAATTTACAAATAGAGACATTGCATGCACTTTACTTTATTTAAATCAACTAAAATTAGCTTTCCTCTCAAAAATTTTTACAGGGACAAAGATGTTTTGATGTGTTCATTTAGTCAGGGTGTTGGACACAACCCTGCTTTACAGGTGGCATGTGCATAACAAACTATTTTCTAGGAAATGTAATTGACTAATCCTGTTCTGTCTGCAGCAACAAATTAACCTTATTACTGCTAGTAACTGGTGATTGATTATTTATGCAAATGAATTTGCCAGGTTCAGCTTTCTGATTGAAATAAACATATAAAGAAGGTGCTTTACGATGACTTGAACTTTTTAATTAATAAAGCCCTGAGGGGTCTATTAATTCGCTCATTGCAATATTAGTTATTTACTCATGTAACTCCTGTTAGCACGAACATATTTGCTTGAATAAAGATGAGATAACAATAAAATTGTGAATAGCTTCTGAAACTATTTAAAAACACATCTGCCTCATACTAAAGCAGGCTTGAAACTAAGTTTAAATTGTGTCAGTAAATATCAATATATCAGCATAATCAGTATGAGGTTATTAATTCATTAAATAACATTATCTAGATTTGAATTAACAAACACAATTTTTGCTCAGGAAAACTCTTTAGTGTTTTTACAGCATTATTTGCCTGACTAAGGTTTTACACCTACTAACTAGGTTAAGTTACACTAGAACTATAGGAATTAATGTCACAATTAGTATTGTATAATGCATATTAATAACATCATTACTAAATTATTGTCAGTTCCAATAAATTATGTTGTCTTCTAAAAATTCTATTCTTTTTTACACAGTTTAACAAAATTGTTTATATAGGGAATAAACTCTCTCTCTCTCTCACACACACACACACACACACACACACAAAACATACCCTTGCTATTGACAATTAAACACCAGACTTTTGAAACTGAAAGCTCCTGTAGTAAGCAGTCCAGGAGAGTTAACCCAAACAACCAAGAACATTTTTAAATCCAGAGTTCAATTTCCACCCAACAGCCAAGTTATTAAGGCAAATCAGTCATAATACTCACAGAGAAGTGTGTGGTTGTGTTTCTTATATAGGTAAAGTATTTGATCTTGTACTAGCAGGATCAAAGCTGAAATGGTGTTAATCTTAGTGAGAGTGCCTGTAGAGAGCAGTTTTCCCCTATGAAAGAGTTGTGTGACTGAAAGGAGGGCAGCTGAGTGCGCATGATGGCTAAGGTCTGGAGCACAGGCCTGCACAGGCTCCATTCCTAGCACAGCACAGTGGAGGGGAGCATGCTCACATGCTGTTAGAGCAAGAGGCTAAGGAGGGGTCGTATTCAGGGGAGTAAGTCTCTGCAGTCTTCAGACTATGTCTTTTATGTTATGACAAACACTGACTAAAGGAAGCAGAACAGATCTAGTGGGAATGTAGAGAAGGCGTGTGTTTTCCAATCTTGTCTGGCAGCACATGCAATCTCATGGACAAATGAACCCACTGGACAATAAGATGGTATCATTCTTCTATTTTATCACCAAGATGTTTGCACATGGTGTGTGTGTGTGGGTTCTCCATGGGTTCAGTGGTTATCCTATAGTTACCTACAGTTAAACAGTAAGATTACCATAATTTCACCTACCAAATTGCCAGACCTGATAAAATCTCTGACATTTTTCTCATATGCTTCTGGTAGGGAGGAGTTCTGACAACACAATTTCACCTGCAATGCCCTAACATCAACGGCACCATGTAAAGTATAGTGAAGAGGGTGACATGGAGACCCCAGTGTAAAGATCTCTAATTAATTTCTCATTAATAACCAAAATAAATAAAGGGAGCCAGATCCCCTTCTTGCACTCTCAGGGTCGTGGGAACTGAACTCCAGCCCTCAGGCTTGGTGCCGAGAGAGCCATCTCGGGCCAGTCAGTTTATGCATTTAAAACTGTGTTTCTCTGGACAGGACATTCTATGTGCAATGTAGTCTTTCTCAGCAACCATAACAAAATCTTCAGTATAAGAATAAATTTCTAAGTATTCTAAATTCCATATTTATCTCTCCATGTGAAGAGATAATTACTGATGCAATTTGTTGAAAAGCTTTATCTGACAACTTCCATCAACATTTAGAAAAGGACAAAGAATGGGCTTAATCTCAACATTCTTTCAATTAAAAGAGAAAACCTGAAAGCCAGGTCAGCTTAATAACTTGCTAGTTCTTGATCAATTCACAACACAACAATAAGCCACTTGGAATGAGCTCTGAAGGCGAGGTTATGCCCTTCATGTTGTGTTATCACTGTGGCGGATCACTCTGCTGACTCGGACCTTTCTGCCAGTGGCTCGGCAGCTGCCTCTATGAAGCACTGTCACACACCAATCATGGTGCCTGCTCACACCTACACAGAAACACAGAATTGAGCTCCAGGTAGTGTCTTTGTGGTATCTTTTCAACAAGTCATGTCCTATTCAAACTGCTAGTTTATCTCTGTCAGGGTAGAGGTCCAAGAGGCTCATGGGAGCTGCCAGGCACAGGGACACTAACCTGCCGTGTGCTGAGCATGTAATGCATCTTGCGGGCTTGCTCTTCTTTTTCCTTCTCTTCCTGTTCCAGGCGAGCCTTCCTCTCTTCTCTCTCTTTCATATCTGCGAACTCCTCCAAAGCCTCCCTGCATCAAAATTGTCAGCAGTTACTCTGATGACATCTGTTGATTCCCTAATTCTTTTGCTGATGATAATCAAGTTTTTTGAGGGGCAATGATCACCTACATCCATCAAAATCAAGGGTGCAATTTATCTTGCCTGTGAATTCTGTGGAACTCTGCCATTGTTAGGCAGTGTTTAAGTGACTTTGTCATGATGGAGTTTTCAGCACCAAATGCATACCAAATGTTATAATTAATACAGCAGCAGGGCAAATGTAATGCAAAGTGCATCTATATCACCTCTTTCCTTTGTTGAAGATTAGTTATTTTGGAAATATTTAAATATCCCAAGAAGAATGTGAGTCTTAAATTTTCATTTGTATTTACAAATGTCTACTTACTTATTTTGCATACTAATCATTTTATTTTTTAAAGTCCAAAATTTTTACATGCTTAATTGAGTGCTTACTTCAGCTAACTGTTCACCTAATACTGGTGAGATTAGACATATTATCCTGCACCTAAATAGTGGCATTTTATTCAGTTATACAAATAATTTAAATAAAGGATTAGGTTAAGTTAAAAGTTTTCTAACGCTTGAAAAATTCCACTAAACAATGAAAAAAAATCCTCATTTATGTATATGTCTAAGAAATAAGCTTTAAATTATGCCATGTGATAAATAGCTTCCATATAGAACACGGTATTATCAAATAAGGAAGAAAGACGACATCTTTTATTTTCATTGGACATATTTATCATTCATGTCAGAGCAGCATTTTAACAATGCTGCTTTATTTTAAAAACACATATGTAACTTGTGTCTACTTCTATATGTAAAATTTCAAATAAATCACTGTACCCATTTGCTTCATATATATATGAAGCATAAGATATATATGAAAACTAGAAGGGAAAACTACAAGGAGATAGTCCAAAATTTAAAAAATAAAAGATTCTCCTTAATACTTGAGTGTATGGTAAAAATTTCTGTTGCAATAGTCCGTTCCAGGCTACTAATACTTCACACAAGGTTACTTATGAAACACTCTGACGTTTAAAAATCACCATGCTAGGCTGCTGTAGCAGAGCAATTTTTTTCAACATAAGATTAAATTGCAAAATAAATGAATTACTTGGAGTGGCATGGCCCCCATTTTGCCACCCTTCCCTTGAAAATTGCTTATTTAATATGAAAAAAGGAGGCAGAAAATAGCCCGTTTTCCTTTATGCATGGTATTTGGGGGGCTTCTGCACCCACCAACCTGGGCGAGCTGCATGTTTAGATTGTGTTGGCAAGCTGGTACAATGACCTCTCTGACTGCATCTCAAGGCTATTATTAATCGCTAAGTAACCTGGTAAAGCCAAACAAATTTGTTTCCATTGAAGGCATCTCTGTCTGTGTCTGCGAATTTGTTCTGTACCAAACAAACCTCATTAACTGTGTCCACTTTTTGACAAAGAACCAGGAGTTAGAGGGATGGGTGACCTTTCTTTGTCCTTAAGGTACACATTTCAAGACAGTTACATATGAGCAAATGAGAATTTTTACCAGGAAAAATAACAATCATGGTACACAAAAAGTAAGTGCATTATAAATTTAATCTTTACTTTTATATTATGTAAAAAAAAAGTTTGTGTGAAAAATAAGCAATTCCTCCATGATTCCTCTTACAAGTCTCTGAGATAATTTAGAATAACAAGTGCAGGTCCTGATTAAGCTAGTTTATATACTGTGGAAATGAGCCCAGATAAGAATTTATTAATGGTAGGAATGGAATCAGAACTCCTGGACTTGCATGGTATTTAATTGCCGACGAGGCTGTAGTCCCGACACTAGACAGACACAATACTTTCTACTGAATAAGCCATATACATCTTCTGTCTTATGGTCCTGTTTGCTAAGAAAAGTACTCAGATTTTCTCCATCATTTTAATTTTCTACAAAATAGTGTGATAGCACATCAAACATAAAGATTTAAACTACTGTAAATACTTAAAAAGATTTATATTTTAGTACATTTTACTCAAGGCATTTACAGTGACAAATATTTACACATTTAAGAATTACAGTGATAAGAAAAACAAAAGTAGCCACTGGGAGGCAATGTAGTGGAGTAGTTAGGAGCACATTCTGCAATGACCCTGTACTGTGCTTTTTGCTTGCTGTTTAACCTCTGAACTTTCGTCTAGGAGAGAAAAAAATACCCTAGTAAGCCCATCTTTCTCACTAGGCTATTGTGTGGATCAGCTAAGCTGAATCTATGCAGAGTATTGCTGTGTAAGTGCTAGTTTTCTTCAGCATTCATACACGAGACGCACAAGGCTACTCACTCTATTTACAACAGATCTTCCATGCTGTGCCCAAATCGCTTGATGACACTCCTTCAGATAAGTGCACACTGTGTGGCTGAATTGCCACAGTGAAGAACACAGACCCTGGCTTCCTACGAGGCACTAGGCATACCAAAACTTTCACCAGTGGGAAGAGAAGAGGACATAAACATGTAAGCAAAGCTCTCTTTCCTCTCCTCATACTACACTGCAGAGCTGTCTCACCTTGAGGAGAGGTTTCACCTTGTGAGCCTGGAAGAAAGCTGTGTGGTTAAAGATGAGAAGCATATTTGCTAGACTTTGTTACATCACTATGGGACCCTTGTGGAGTCAGAGCTGGTGCTGACCCCATCTCATTCCCCTACACTGGACTAAAGCACCCGAGCTTGAAGCTGCTAGGAGTGTTGGCATAGACTGCTCATAACTGAACCTCACTGAACCCCACTTGCCATTGTTTGATTAAGTGAAAACTGTATGATGCATGTTATAACTTCTTAAAGGATAATTAAATGGAAAAAAACTTTGAAGCTATTAGACAGACATAACTAACACATAGTAAAATTTAGGAGGACTTTGTGGCTAGTCCCTGGCTTCTGCCCATCTTACTCACCAGTGCTCCTCCTTGCCCTGCCACACCCCCCACCCCATGCTTCAGTCTTAGCTGGCTCCCTCCTGGCATGCTGGAGGACCTTCGCTTACAGCACACACGTGCTCTAACTGCAGCTTCCTTTACAGTTTGACTTCTCCTTCCTCTGCTCTCATTCATACCACTTGCTTTTCCTCCAAGAACAAAGAAAAAAAAAACTTAGTCATATATTTATACATATATTTATTTATTTGATGGAGTCTTCCACTAGTCTGCAAACTCCTTAAAAACAAAGACTATATCTATGTATCTATGTTGTTTCTGTCTATCTAAATAGAGAAGCAAATTTATTTTGTAGGAGTCCAGGATAGTAGGACCTTCATAATAAGTATGAACTCCTTTACAGGAATTATTGTCTCCATGTAAGTATCTAGGTTTCTGTGTGTGGATGATGACAGGAGCTCCAGGGCACGGCAGACAGGCGGTGACTCTGAACCTCTCAGTCCCAAACCCTCATGAGCGGACACTGTTTCCCTTTGTGCAGCAGCCTGAGTGTTCCCACACACATACCTTCTTACTCTTCCTAGAAGGAGTTGTTTGATTTTTCCCTGAAGCCTATGGCACACTAGAAAAGTATTTCTCACCAACTATATTTTTGAGGACAAACATCTGCTCAAATTGTTTCCACAAACAATCTGCATTAAAGGTCTGTCGGTCCTGAGAATTGAACTCAGTTGCCAGGCTTGGACAAGGACCTTCCTCACTCAGAAATGTCTCACTGGCCCTCAAATAACTTTCCCCATTCTTTCAAGAAAGCTTCCTAGATAGCCTCATCAATAATTGTTGAGTTGTTTTTCACTGTCATATGCCTCCATTGTCTTTTACAGGTCTAACACACTGCACAGCTTACTCCAGCTGCATGCATGCGCCATGCACTTCTTGAAATAGTTCTACTAAGGGCTGACATGGGCTAAATGCTTCTGTCTGTTTAATAAGGTCCTTGTTGGGAACTTGAGGAAAAGTTAGGGGTTAGGCATGATAGTCCCGAGAAAGTAAAAGGCAGACAGGAGTGAAGTGTCTCTAAAAGCTTCTTAGCAGTTTGGAATCCGAGAGGTCTCACACGGCAAAGTGCTGAGCGTCCCTCGGCGCACAGTGTTTGTAGCACTGTGTAGTAGTGTGCGGGGCTGCCGCCGGCCCCTAGCAAACGGGGAGGAAAAGAGATAATGGTTATCTGCCAGCAGGGTTGTTCTCGCCGGCCACTGGATCTGCTGACACCTTGACATTGGACTTCCTAGTCTACAGAACTGTGAGAAAACAAACCTCAGTATTTAATAATCCAGTCTCTTTCGTCCTGTAATAAAGGGTACAAGTAGGTCAATCTCCAAAACTCAGGACTGGAGTTCATTCTTTTTTTAATTTATTTAATTAATTTGTTTTTTATTAATTACATTTTATTCACTTTGCATCTCAGCTGTAGTCCCCTCCTTGACCCCCTCCCAATCTCACCATCTCTCCCTCATCTCTTCCCATGCCCCTCCCCCAGTCCACTGATAGGGGAGGTCCTCTTCCCCTTCCCTCTGATCCTAGCCTATTGGGTCTCAACAGGACTGGCTGTATTGTCTTCCTCTGTGGCCTGGTTAAGGCTGCTCCCCACCCCCTGCCTTAGGGGGAGATGATCAAAAAGCCAGCCACTGAGTTCATGTCAGAGGCAGCACCCATTCCCCTTACTAGGAAATCCACTTGGATACTGAGCTGCCATGGGCTACATCTGTGCAGGGGTTCTAGGTTATCTCCGTATATGGTCCGTTGGAGTTCATTCTTTATGGTGCCCTTCTGACAGACTCCATTCTAGTACTGTTTCTGAGTACCATACACAGTCACTGTGGTAAACCCTGGGGAACTCCTCATAGCCAACAGCACACCCACTCTGCTCAGATTTGATTTGGAAAAGAATTACCGCACTGAGAGAGCTCTGCTGTATTCTGTGGGAGAACCAGAACCTTTTCCAGCATGACGGATGTGGATGTCAGTGCCATCCACACTAGCCTATTGAACTACTGGGTGGACCCTACAGGAATGCAGACTGTGGAATTTGGGGGGAGACTGAGAAGGCTTGGTTCTTTTCACTTGTATGATGTCATAAAGAAACTCAGTGGTGTCGAAGTAGTGATCCCAACATATTGGTTACCACATAAACAAAGCATGAAGTGCCTCATGGCAGGATATGTGTGTCAAAAAGATTCCTGAAAATGACAGAGAAATAAAGGGTGATATGAGATGCTTTAAAAATTGCCATCATCAAAACAGCAGAGGGAAACAGGACAATACTGCCCAGAGTTCTCAAGAAAGCACAAGATGCCATCATTGGCACCACCTCAGAACAATTGTAAGGACACTGGCTTAAGCTGCTCTGTAGTCTTTAATTCTGTCTGACAGCAAGTCTGAGGTTTTAAAATAAAACACATAAAAAACATTCATGTTTGCTGTGGGCATATTATGACATAAAAGTTTAATTTTCAAACATATGTATTAACTATATTTACAATTCAAGTTAAAATATATCATTTTCCTCCTTCCATTTCCTTTCTCCAACCACCATCATGTACCAAATTCATGGCCTCTTTT